>NC_041387.1:218467282-218519782 GCF_002162155.2 Triticum dicoccoides | reverse complement strand
TTTCCTGCAGCACCTACATGGCCACATTTGCACTAACTTTGTTCACTGCTTGGTTTGACTGAGCTGTGAAAGAAAAAGGAAAGATGAATGCGTTTAAAATCTACAAGTTGCCTTAGTAAGAAAGTTCCTCCTTCTCGCTATAGAAATGATCTTTAAGACAACCTATCCGTTTCGGTTTTGAAGAAGACAGGAATGAGTGAGTGCCAGGTGTCCCCGGTCGTGATACACTAACCAACCAACTTAACCTATAGCGCTCAATCAAATGAAGTTTTGATTTCCCATATGGAGAAAAAGCTACCTTCAATCCATAGTGCCATCTTCCTCTTAAAATGACATTAGTTATGCTTTCTTCAAGATCGAGATCATCTAAGACCTATGTCTGATCCCGTCCAATAGCAAGTTTAGTGAGCACCACAGACCAATCCACCTACTTCGATAGCATAAAATCGTTCGGGGATTTTAATGTAAAAACACCTGCGCAGAGCTTGGAGAGCAGAGCACTCGGGTGCGATGGGTTGATTGATTCCATAGTAGGTTTCTGAGTTCATCAGGTGTGCTCGTGCCTGAAATGCTTTTCACAAGAAGCTAGTCAGAAAAAGGGGCACGCAGCTACGCGATTCTAACTGCTCTTGGTTTTGTAACTCACTGCTCTTGGTTTTCTACGTGGGAGTTGGTCCGGATAACATATCTTAACGAGGGATATAAAAGGGCGAAGGTCAATGAAATGGGGTTCTTATAGGTATCTACCCATGTTCAATCACTGAAGTAATGAATCTAAACAAGAAAACGAACTAGAAGTGAAAAGCTTTTCGAATATATTTTTATATCTTTTTGCTCAGTTTTCCCCTTTAATGTCCCTCTCCATTATTATTCAGAGTAATGTGCTCCTCGCTAAGCTTTATGATTTCCATTGTCATTCTTCCCTCTCCTCTCTGATTGCTTTTCATCGTCTCTTTGCGTTTACCCTATTTTCGTGACTCTCCTCTCTTTCTTCTCCGCGTACCATTATTTTGATCGTTTCTGAATCTTGAGATTGCTTCAATGCATGTGATCCCTCTCCTCAGCCTTCCCCTCCTAAATCTTAGAATCCTAATGCCGCAGGTGCTATGTCGGAAATCCATTTTTTTTATCCCCAAGGAAAATCAAAGAAGAAGAAAGCCCTGGTATTCTCTACTTGAATTCAGGAAGATTCAGATACCGAAAGCAATAGGAATGGGAAAGTGGAGCGGGCAATAGGTTTATGACTAAGCACTAGAGCCTGGAATAGCAGGAATGAAGGTTGGGAAATATGCCATGCAGAATTCCAATAAGTTGGCACTGCTTTCCCTTTCCATATGAAAAATGGAGAGGAAAAGCATGGGTGGACCAAGCGTTTTAACCGGAATCTAGTGACGGAGAAAGAAGAAAGAATGGGAAGAAAGCAGCCATGGGCAAGCTTTAATGAATAGAAATAAGTAGGAGTTACAGCCTTTAAATTCGAGTGAAACGAGCCTTTGACGTAGTCACAAATTCGACTGCCCTTTCACTATTATTATTATTTCGAGTAATAGCGGAAGGAGTGCCAAAGCCCATTTTAGTAGAAAGCTGCTGCCCTTTTATAGTAATGCGGAGTGACATAATCAATCGAATTCGACTGGTTGGTTCCCCTTATTAGTCAATTGCTTTTGACGTATCAGGTGGGAATGGGAGAGCCTCTTTTCTTTCCGCAATGGAATTGGCTTAAGCTCGACCTTTTCTTTCATTTCCTATCATAGGGATATAAAAATAAATCCAATTGCGTTTTTCTTAGTTTAGACTATCAAAAGACATCCCACAACCCGGTCTTAGGGTCAGAGTCGCTTTGTGGGAACTTCAAGGGAGAGAAGAGAGATCATAGCTTAATATCAAAGGTCAGGTATACCTGCCTACGTTCGGCATACACATTCACTAGTTCCATTCGGAACCTTTCTCTAGATGGAATCCTGATTCGACTTTCAAATGCAAGAGCAAGAATGCCGTGAGGGAGCCCTATCTAAAAAATGCAAGGCCAGATCCCACTTTCTTTAATCGAGCGGGCAAGGGATCGCAAACAGCTTTTCTTTCAGAGAAAAGGTTTTCAAAAGATATCCCGAAAGGGTCTTAGGTAAGGTAAGGAGTGACAGCTCTATTCAATAAGCTAGCTCTTTAAGGGAAGATAGGGAATCTCCTAAAATGTGGAAGTTTTGTGCTTTAGAGATAGGGCCGGCACGCTTTGCTGGAAAGCAATAAGTCAACAAAACAAGGTAGGTCTACCCCCTAATAAAGGTTTCGCTCGACGACCTTGTATCCATTCTCGATTAAAGCACGGAGAGTTAGGTTTATTATCTCCAGTTTGATGCTATCTTCTCCACGACTTGGTTCTTATGGATCTCCTCCAGGTCCTAGGCATCTTGTCTCTAGCTCTACTCTCTATCGGTAGTAAAATCAGTACTTTGTCTTTGCCTGTCTCTGTCCATTCCTTCAACACTGATGGACTCGGAGTGGCATAACCCCTTTAATAAGAAGCTTAAGACCTAAAGCGAGGAGATAGAATCGAAAGAATGATAGCAAGTTCTTTGAAAGTGGGAAGAAAGCCAAGGATACGGTGGTGTGTAGGGTCTTTCAAATCAATCAGGAAAGCGTGAGCTGAGAAGGAACACGGCTTTCCGTGCCTTGACAAGTGGATCTACCAAGAATAGCTTTTTCAGCCGTTACTTATTATATAATAGCTCGATCCGCTCACGCATGTGATTGATTTCTCCCCTCTCTTTCGAAAATCTTCCATTCGAATAGGAAGATTCCCTTCTCGCTGTGTATCCAGAACTGTAGGATGATGAGGATCTATAAAGGTTCTTTGATCGAGCTCTCGCCTCGGCTTCTTTTGTTGCCGAAGACCAGGACCCGTCTTATTTGCTGAAAACCTGTATGTTTAGGGACTCTTTCCTTTAAATGGACATACTTGCCTGGAACTGATTCTACCTTGAGAGCGCTTCCCTCTTTTCTAATTCCTTCCCTTTGAACACCGAAAATACAACTTCTAATAGCCATTTCTATTTTTTAGATGTTTCAAACAAGTGATTTTACACTTTTATCCTTCCTGTCTTTCCCCGATACAGGAGTTTGACCCTTCCACTTCTGCCTTTGCCCTTTGTACTTCTTCCCGCAATTGAGATCCCTGTTAAGGAAGAATATCTCGCTCGTGCTTTTTTGCGAGGAAATCGCTCTACTTTTTCCAGCGATGAGTGATTGAGTAAGGTCTAATTCAATCTGTGTTATGACCTACCTTTTTTGATTGAAGTAAACGAGAGCTTTACTTCTTCTTTTCAAACCCTAAGGTTTGAGCTCGTCCTTGGGTCGGATTCGGATCCTTTTCTCTCTTTTGAAATTCCATAGATATAGATGTCTCGACTGCCGAATCCGAATCCTTAGAACAACTCGATTCCGTTGATTCACTATCCATTTGTCCTTCAACCGGATTAATGGTCAACGACTTTGACAGCCTTTCCTTGACACAAGGTTTTTAATCCATCTCCCCCGCTTAGGGCAGTAAGGGGAAGTAGCGATATTCCGATTCCTTCGTGGGGAATCAATGAAGGTAGCCGCTCCAGCAGCTTTAGTACTTAAGTTAACGCCCCAGCCCTTATCCCACGATGAGAAGGTAGATGCGGTAAGCCAACTCCTATCCTTATTGCGGAAAGGGCATTCAATGCCATCTTCATTCCCTTCCTTGCTTCGAGGAGCAGGTCGAATAGTCAAAGAAGGGGATGGCTAATTCCAGGAATAGAGTAGCATTCTCAAGCACTACCCTCCGGTTTTTTTCAGTCCATATAAAACAGTCAATCTACCAGCAGCAGAGGCTGCAGATACATGTCCACCACCTGTTTATCTACTACCATAAGCGGGAGCAGTTGCAGGTAAAGAGTGTTGTGAGGGCTTTCATTTGCGCGTTAAGGGCAGTTTCTGTTATAGCACTAGAAATCTGTGCCGTTAGTCGAATGCTCGGAATGAAAGAATGACTATTTCCTTGCTGGAACATAATGACAACCGCAGGAATTCGGAATAAGACATGTTAAGTTTCTCCTCTTTCTGTCTAATGACTACTACGACATGCCTAGACTATAACATTCCTACGGAGTGCTGCCCATAGATTACGGAACACTTGGCATATGTTGATTGAGTCCCGGGTATAGCTCCCTCACTCGCTCTACTTTGAATCACGAATTAGCGTATGAAAAGCGGCGATCTTTCTCTATTTCTTCCTCTTCCACCAAAACAAACAAGTTGTTTTCGGGCGTCAGGCAAACTTAGTTCTTCGTTCCTCCGGTAATTGGATTGATATATAAGGATTGGGGTTGTCACCCGTATGCTTCTTATCTTTGGCTTCGAACAAGGGGAGTCCTTTCAAGCTTCATCAAATCCATGGCACAAGGTCTATTTTTCATTATAGAATCGAGCAAGAATCGGATTGTGAATTAGGATTGTATGCAAGAAGGGATTCGGAAACAGGAAAGCGAGTCAAGTAATCCGAATACGTAGCCACTCTCATTCTAATGCTTATATCCAGAACTAGTTCACCGAACAAATGGACAGAACTACTGACTAAACTGTAGCGAGCTAATACCTAAACTGGAACTCTGAAATAGCACTCATTCATTCAATTATTTGAAGCTAAGGTGCGGGAAAAGAATACATAAGGTTAGATATGAACTAGTTGACTGTTCGATTGAGGGACTACGATGCATTTGACTCATGTTTTTATTCCATTCCAGGCATAACATGAGTCGATTCGATGGTATTCTGATGACCCAACATCTTAGTAAGTTTCACCCCGACTTGAAAGTGGATACTGTAATGCGAAATGGTATTATGTACGAGGTTGCTGTTTCTAGACGTGTTCAGGACGGTAGGAATAAATCACGTCTCCTTTTCAAAATGCGGTGTTCGTTGTTGATTCTCCCTGATTCGTTAGCAAACTTAGCTAAACAATTGTGCTAGGAATAAGAAAGCGATGTCGGCGGAAGAAATACGAAGAAACCTATCACACTTTTGTAGTATAGACGCGGTGCACCTGATTTTATAGGCATCGGAATGGGTTTATCTTGGAAGATCTTGACTTCTCCGTGCCTTCTGCCTCCGACACATCATATCTCCTATGCCGACCTCGTACTTTTGATCACTTCTTCCTTACGAATTGTATCTATTACGAATTGTGTCTATTTAAGCTTTTTCTCGATTGATATTCATTTTTTCATCTATCTCATGAAATTTCCCTTCTATTAAGCGATAAAGAGCAATTGACGAAGTCAGCAGGAAGTCCGTCAGATGACGGTATGGATCAAAGGAATCCTCCTATCTTCGACTGAACACCGTTTTACTGGGATTTCGCATTCCTATTCCGATTGGCAGAAGCCTTTCTTTCTGTTTGTGCCGCCCTATGGCGATTTCTTACTCAACGTTTGCACTTTCTTACCAACTCTTGTACAAGTTAGGTTCAGCGTTGTTCTGACGATTAAGATTTCTCTGTTTGACGGTTTTTACCTTCACCAACCTTTGTTGCATCACTTCACGATAGCTTCAGTGCTCGGAGAGTAAGCATAGCATATTGTCAGCTAGTTATGTATTGATAGCAAACAACTAGTAGGTCAAGCCGGAGCCTTCACTCACTCAGCTTGGGTCAGCACCGTATCTCTAATTGGCGGAGACGAACTCCAATCCACCCACTTCATTTGTTTCCCAAGGAGGGTCATCAGCGAGTCCGCTCTCCCCAAGGTAGTTAATCACTAGATGGGCTTGAGCCAGGGTCCTATTTTCGTTCTCCATGACTTCAAAGCTGCTTCTGTTTATCAATTCTGGACAGTTCTATAAACATTGGTACCAGGGGTTCTATGACCAAAAATCTTATATTTTTTTTCTCCTGGCGTTTATGTATTTATTATCGCTGTCTAAATGCGATGACTGTCGTCAGCAAGTATCCAGTGCCCATAGTCGAAGAACTCCTGGATGTCTGGTGCCTCATGGTTTTCTAAACCCGATCTCGGAGCTGGTTATCACCAGATTCGTATGGCAGCTGGCGATGAATTCAAAACAGCCTTCCAGACTCTGGAAGGGCACTACGAGTACAAGGTCATGTACTTCGGCCTCGCGGGAGCACCAGCCACCTTCTTGGGAGCCATGAACGCCACTCTCAAACAAACCCCTTCTGCGCAAATGCGCCCTGGTGTTATTTGACGACATTTTAGTCTACAGTGCCTCTCTTGAAGATCACACAATCCACTTGCAATCAGTGCTTGAGTTGTTAAGAAGGGATCAATGGCAAGTCAAACGCTCAAAGTGCTCTTTCGCTCAATGCCAGTTATCCTATTTCAGCCATACTATCAGCCAGCATGGGGTTGCCACTGAAACCCACAAAATTAAGAACATTGCCAACAGGTCTTCTCCGCAATCAATCAAAGAAGTCCGCAGCTTCTTAGGTTTGGTCGGCTATTACAGGCGCTTCGTTCGCCATTTCGGCATCATTGCAAAGCCACTGACACATCTCCAGAAGAAACATGGGGAGATCCTGAGCTTTGAGGCAACTAAAGAAACAGGATGCTTTTCAGTTATATTTAAGAACAGAAGAGGAAGACAAAGTAACCCTAGGATTTCTCTACTCCCAGTGCTTAATACGAAAAGCTCGACATAAACCCAAGGACGGGCAACCGCTGCTAAACCAGGATCTCCATCTCTTTGAATAAAAGCCATCCTTTCCATCGACCAGCCTACGAGCATCTTCGGTACTATAATTAAGGACGTTGACACTATCCCATTCTACGTAGCAGGGGTAATTCCAGAAACATCCTATCTAAAAATCATTTAGAGATAAGTTTCTATAGAAGATAAGCGGGTGTACAAATGAACTTTCTTATGATACTATGATACTCAGATACCACTCATTGGATGGGACCGGTGGACCATTGATCGATAAAAAGTAGTAAATAAGCCCTTTTCTCGCAGGTACGAGAGATTGCACAACCTTGCCTTGAACGCTTGAAGTTCTAAATAAATCTGAAGAGGAAGGCCAATTGTATCATGTCAGCAATGGTACTCTCCTGGGCTATAGACTGTCACCTGCTTCAAGGTATCTTGCTTGTGAAAGCCGAACAAAGAAGAAAAGAACGAAATGGTGGTTCATCAGTAGTCAAAGGTGCAGACTTCATTCTTTGTTTCCTTCATCCTCTACCATTACGTTTTGCTTTTTAGGACTACCTAAAGGAAAGGAATAGAATGATCCATAGTCGTACCTACTTGAGGGCACCGAATCCATACAACTTACGTCAACTTTATATATATAATTATTGATTCCATTCACACCCTTTGGGAACAGGAAACGGAGAACTTGTTGCTTTCTTCTGTTTTTGCTGTAGCTGAGGACAACTTAGGTTGAAATGATTTACTTTATCTAGGTACGTGGTCCAAACGGATAGGTAGAATTACCCAGAGGGAGCCCTAGTTTCAGCATAAAAGGAAGAAGTCGGGTCCGCACGGTTCGCCTTTTCGAATGCAGCAGTGTTTTTGGCTTTGGAAATACCAGCTAGCTAGCTACTTACTTGTGTGGGAGTCCTATAAAGAAAAGCCTGAGTTATAGACTGAGTAAAGAAATCCACCTAAGCCGTAAGTTTTTGTTACAGCTGGCACACCTGCTTGCAAACTAGAAAATATGATTCTAGTAGAAAGTGGACTAAGTCTTAAGAGAGATAAGCCGGTCTTTATACACTGGCCCTACTTCGAATTCAGTCAGTGGCCAGATGCATTGTAAGCAATTCCAGTCACAGCTGCTGAGGTGGCGTAGTCAGCCCTACCTAAGTATTGAACAAAACCAACCATTTTTATAATATTATCCTATCTTGCATATTAATTAAGACCACTTATTAGATCAAGGTTGGCATACATAGCATAGGAAGGTGGAGATCTGAAGTAATCTATATGTCCCTCAGCCAGTCATCCATTTCTCTGGATATGAGTTTACAACATCAAAAAAATGACCCTTTTCATAATGAAATCCATTACATGCCATCCAAAGAACTCTGATCTGGATTACCAGCTTTGGGGTGGAAGGACGGATCGATGGACCAAGCAACAACGATCCCTTTACGATGGTCAAGTGCGAAGGTCCCGAGCGGATTGCCGATCTGCCAGTGTTGTTTGACTGATTTTTTTCATCTCAAAACCATTGATGCTGACCTGTCACTGCTCAAGTGATTTTCCTGCATGGTTCTAGGAACCAAAAGAAGACTTTGGGTAGGTCAACGATAGATTCTATGTCTATAATGGAACGTAGGTTATTTTTAGGAGGAAAGCTTAGAAGGATTCTTTTCAGAGCGTAAGAACCATCGAAGAGCATGGGATTGGTATTGCTGGCAGGGACTTTAAAGTTAGAGCTTGATCACTAAACCCCTGCTGCTTTCGATCATTCCTGCTAAAGTAGTTGGCAATGACTCATTGGAAACTTCTATTGGATCTGGGAGAAGAAGAAATCCAATCAATGTGTAGGTAGTCAATTTCTGGCGAAAGCACGAACCTTTTCTCTTACTTAAGGCGATAAAATCCATTCATTTCGATAATAATCTGTTTGAGATGTGTTTTACCGAGAAGGTATATGGTTTACGGTTCTAAGCCGTTGAGTTCGTGTTTTGGTAGTTGTTGTTTTGAAGGATGGTGGATCCAGAGTTGAAGGATAGCGAGGCATACCAACGCCATGCCAACAAGAGGAACCATCCGGACTTAAAACAGCCGACCTACCCCCTGCCACTTCTTCCTCTAAGTCAAGTTGATAGATTTCTGTACGAGTTTTCAAGTGCCATCTCCAGTCTAAGCGGTTGAGTTCAGTGATTGTATCAAACAAAAGCCCCCTCCCGGGGCAGGTACGCGACTGTCTCTCTTCCAAAGTGTGATCATCTTCTCCAGTCTCCCGTTTCCACCTATTTAAAATGGTCAGCCTGTGCGACATCAATTGAATTTGAATTCTAAAATAAAGTAGACTTCGGTGAAGGAACCTATTCTCTGGTATCTGCTTCGGCCATCTCATCTGGTTTCGGCCTTCTTTGTGAGCAGCTCCTAACTCGCTCGACGGGGTATGATCGCTACTGTTGATAGGTCGATCAGAAAAGAATAAGTTCCAGGACTGAACAGAAAGAAAGTACTATAACACTTTCTTCGCCATTCTTTTCTATGAGGAGCTCTATTTTGCTAATACAAATGTAATGCTACCTCCCTACGGCGATTCATAACTAGAAGAACTCGTTGGCACAACCGGACCTTATTAAAGGCCTCGGCCGTCTAATCGACTGAAATATCTTATCTTGGAGTTCTAGTATGGGTCGTCGGCCCTTTCTCCTCCTCAGTAGGTGCAAACCCTGGTTCTGTAAATGATTATAACTGCCTTGGAGCTAGATAAGCAAACCTTCTTCTGTTTGAGTATGATGGATGTTACACCCACTACCAGATACAAGCAAAAGCTTTCCAGCTAAGCTAGGAGTCAGAATGAACTCATGAAGCTATCCTTCTTCTTGGATCTCAAGATTCAAATGTAATTTTATCACCCCGGATTTTGTCTTTCATTTCCACTTTATACTTGAGTTAAGCAAGGCACCAGCATGGGAGAGAAGATAGCCCCTCGGGATCGCTTACTAGCCGGCCTGCTTGATTTATTTATGAGGTATCCAGATGGCACTGCACCGGCAAGGGAAAGGGAAGCTGATGAGAGGTAAGGGAAAAGTCCATTTAATGAATAGGTTCACTACAGACTGTACTATCTCTAGACCCCCTCTCTATACTCCCTCATAATATATGGATCCCCCGGATAATATTGATCCTCCAACAACTGACATATCTTATCTAAACTCTCGGAAACCTGGGCATGGCTTTTTCGAACTTAGTTGATTTCGCAAGAAGCAACTTGAAAAGCACAAAGACTACATCTAAACAAACCTTACGTCTTCGTTCGGCTCATTCTTCCTTATCTCACCCTATTTCCTTACTTTAGCTTAGAAGTAGGCATATGGGAAGTTACACAAAGATGACTTATCGGCTGGCCTAAGCTTACTCCATTCCATTCTTTCCAATATCATATACGCCTAGTGAAATGCATCTATCTCCTCTCCTCCCCTTCTTTCTTTTTATCCATTTTATATACCTAGTCGAAGACTACTTCAGATTATAGGGCGGGCTTTTCTACCCATTGACCGGGACCGATCACTGTGTTTGACCGCTCTTGGTATTCAGACCTTGGACTTTTTCGCTAGGAGCTGATCCATTCTTTAAGAGCTCTATACATAAAGAGAAGGCGTATTCAAAGGACTGTGAAATATACCCTATGCCCCGAAAAGTCTAGGCACCTAAATAAAGTAAAGATGGGATCCCTGACCAATAGATTAAGCTATCCAATGAGTTAGGAACCTTTTTTCTTCCCCCTTCTCTTCTCCGCTTTGCTCTATTACTCCTTTTGCAGATGGTTGGTCACCACTCTTAGGCTTTTTGTTCTCTGCTTGTGGTGGGTCTCCAATCTTGATCCGGTGCTGACTTAATAGGGAAACCTACCCAGAAAATGCCCCCTTTTCTGGTCCGGTTCACAAAGCCTGTAAACCAAGAGCGGAACGAAGAGCTAAAACGTCACCTTTACCCTTATCCTATTTCTTTCTTACTTGTAAACCAGACCGCGTCATTCCTTTTTTCTTTCTTTGGTAAGGAAGGGACGGCTATTCCCACAGGTTGATCTTGATAAAATGTGCAGCGGTAAGCAACTAATAATCTCGATGCAGGACTTCCGTTCCCATAGGTTCCTCCTCCAAAACCTTCTTAGGCGAAAAAGACTGGAAGAGCTTATTCCCACTGCTGATTACTGAGAACCTTCTACCGGGAAAGATTTCCTTCTATGCCTAGTGGTTTTTGAATTGGAAATGGGAAAGGCAGAGAGAATTTACTCAAATTCAACTATGTTATGTATACAATGATCCGGTTGCGGCTGGTATGATCGGGGTGCTTTATCTAAACTAGGCAGGATAACTTGGCTAACTTTCCTACTCTGATAGCATCTGTGAACGGCAAGTACCCTCAACCGCCGTAACGAAGGAATGAATCTATTAAGTGGGAAAGAGCCCTCGTGGCAGCTATATCCGCGAGGATTCCAAGTGTTCTAATTCATGTCGTTACAGACCCACATCAAACATGCAAGTGCTTGTCGCATACTCCTGCTACTCCAACCTACGCTTCACACATCGCATCCTTGGTCCTTAAACGACGGTATATTCTTTTTTCCGGGTTCTATGAGCGTAAATGGAGACACTTCCCCCTTCTTCGACATATGAATATGCCTCGCCTAGAAGATAAAGAAATCCTGAGTAAGGAGAGAGATTCTCCACACGAACGAACGACCCGTCAGGTTCGAACTGACTTAGGTTGGACCAGGACCCACCTATCTCCACCAAGAAGGAATCGCTTTGGTTACGCAGTTCAGTTGGCGATAAAAGCCTTCCTAATCTGCGGGCCGATAGGCCAGCCAACTAACTCTTCAAATGAAGAACTTATTTCCCCACACCTATCTCTATGAAACTTCCTTCATAGTTAGGAGAGGTTTTTTTTAGCTTTTTGTCTCTTTTACCGCAGGAAGTTCTCTAAAAGTATGAAAGGCCGGAGGGCTTTGTACCAACCATTCTAGTGTGGTTGGATTCTGTTCAACAGCCCAAGGACTTTCCGCACATTTTTGGTTCTTTCCACTGCTTGAAGTGATTGCGACAACTACGAAGAAACGACGAATCCCAACTACAGATATATAAGAACCGAAACTGCTCAGAGCATTCCATCCGGCGTAAGCATCTGGATAATCTGGAATGCGACGTGGCATACCCGAAAGCCCTAAGAAATGCATGGGAAAGAAGGTCAGATTAACCCCGAAAAAAGTGATCCTAAAATGGATTTGGCCTAAAGTATCAGGATATGTCCGACCAAAGATTTTACCCACCCAATAGTAAAATCCAGCAAATAAAGCAAAAACGGCTCCCATAGGAAGTACATAATGGAAATGTGCAACCACATAATAAGTATCATGTAGAGCAATGTCTAGCCTAGAGTTTGCTAGAACTATTCCAGTGAGCCCTCCTATGGTGAACAAAAAGATGAACCCTACAGCAAATAACATGGGTGTTTTGTATTGTATCGAACCTCCCCACATGGTAGCGATCCAACTAAATATTTTGATTCCTGTGGGCACAGCTATGATCATGGTAGCTGCGGTGAAGTAGGCACGCGTATCAACGTCTAAGCCCACAGTAAACATATGATGAGCCCAAACTAGAAATCCAAGAACACCTATACTTATCATGGCATAAACCATGCCTAGATACCCGAATACCGGTTTTCTTGAAAAGGTCGATACGATATGACTAATAATACCAAATCCAGGCAGAATGAGAATATACACCTCTTGATGACCGAAGAACCAAAAGAGATGCTGGTATAATATTGGGTCTCCCCCTCCTGCAGGATCAAAAAAGGTTGTATTAAAGTTTCGATCGGTTAATAACATTGTAATTGCCCCCGCCAGTACCGGAAGTGATAATAAAAGTAGGAATGCTGTCACTAGAATGGACCACACAAAAAGTGGTAATCTATGCATAGTCATTCCAGGTCCACGCATGTTGAAGATAGTTGTTATAAAATTGATAGAACCTAAAATTGATGAAATACCTGATAGATGAAGACTAAAAATTGCTAAATCAACTGCTCCTCCAGAATGGCTGGTAATACCACTTAAGGGCGGATAGACTGTCCACCCAGTGCCGCTGCCCACTTCTACTAAGGCTGAGCTTAATAGGAGCAAGAGACTTGGTGGCAACAACCAGAATGATATATTATTTAATCATGGAAATGCCATGTCAGGTGCACCTATCAGAATCGGAACAAACCAATTACCAAATCCACCTATCGTCGCCGGCATAACCATAAAAAGATCATTAAAAAGCATGAGCCGTTATTAAAACATTATAAAGTTGATGATTCCCACCAAGAATTTGATCGCCGGGTAGGGCTAATTCCATACGAATCAGTACGGAGAAGCATGTGCCCATCACTCCTGCAATGGCATCGAAGATGAAATAGAGAGTCCCATATTTGTCATTTTTTATTTGAGAAATGCAAACTTTCCTTATCAAAGAGGGGCCGGAGGGCTGGAAGAGAAAAGAAAGAGGGGCTCGCCCGGGGGCTGGAAGAGAAAAGAATCAGAATTACTGAGCTACCCCGCTCTTTTTTTTTCTAATTCCCTTCTAAGATCCTCTGACTTAAACAAGTCGAGAGCATGCTCGTGCTCAGCTCTTTCGAGACTTGCCTTGCTCTTGGGGATTTCTTCCCATAGGATCCTCTGTTCCACTTCCAGGCACCTCCTTGCGGAGCTTTCCGCCTCAAGGAGATCCCGGTTGTGGGAAACAGCATCTCTAAAGAAAACAGATCCTCCCTCATTCTCCCGTAGATCTTGATAAGACGCTTGGAGAACAGTGAAAGAATCAGTTGCGTGAATATGGTCCAGATAGGAACGAAGCGCTTCATCGACCAAGTAGGGCTCGATCGTAGATAAGGCCCTATTCTTTGATAAACGTAATTCCATTCGGGAGAGCTTAAGCCGTCCAGGTATGTCCTCCAGAGGGGTATTGTGATTAAGCTCGTTCTGAATGAACGTAACCCATCCAGGATCCTGCTCGTAAAGGCTCAGATAGAAGTTTAGCCCTGCTAAATGAGCTAGAGCTTGGGGATCCTGAATCTCTGGAGGAAGAGTAATAATGAAGGAGGCTCCGAAAAGATTTAAAATTGGGAGAAGAATAATCAAAATAAAACGCACTAAAAATAAAAATAGACAAATAGAAAATAATAAAAAATCGTATATATAAGGAAACTTAATACAAAAGTGCAAATAGAAAGCAGTAACCCTGCTAGTGGAGAAGAGCCATCGAACCATATTTTTCATTTTTTATTTGAGAAATGCAAACTTTCCTTATCAAAGAGGGGCCGGGGGGCTGGAAGAGAAGAACTTGAATACTAAATGCTGGAAGAGAAGAACCTTAATACTAAACCAAGTTTCGAGAACTTCTTGGTGACTTGATTGGTTCCCTTCCCCCAATTTGCAAAGGATGATTCCCGTGAAGGTGATCTCGATCACCATTCCATGATATTTCTGGATGCTTTTGAGAAGCTTTTCCTTTTACCTAATGCCGGCTACCGACAACTTACTTCATGCTATTACTAACACTTATGACTGAGCCGCACTTGCTTTCCAAAAGAAATGGAAACTATCATGCCTGAGACTAGCCAATAGAAGAAAGAGCCACAAGCAAGCCATAGCAGCATCCTTTTTCTTCGCTTTCTTCAACAATGCGAATCTACCTCACTCCTCATCATAACTCAAATACAAATTCGAGTTCCAAATTGATATTTCCTCACGTAAGCAATAAAATGTGAAACCAATATTCATCATGAAACTTTAGACACTGATGATTGTGAGGTTCTGGAAGAGAGACGACGTAGGCTGAAAAAAAGTAAATAGAAAACCACCCCTTAAACTCATTTTCTCAACATTCTTTCCACAGCAACTAGAAAAGTGGAGAAAATCCAATAAGGGGAGGTCCCGGTGAATACAAATCAATTGGAAACCGAACCCCGCATTCATGTCTCTAACAAGGCTATCTATGCTAAGCGGCCATGGACCCATGGACCCGGGGAATCTGAACCATTAGGTAGAGTTTCAGATGAAAGAAAACTAGGTCAATCTTCCGATCGCGAGTCTTTACAAGCTTGAAACAACTTAAGCACAGGCGGGAGTCGCCCCTTTTAAAGTCAGTATTTATGCGGCGCTGAACTAACGAGCGGATACCTAACCTTCGAAGGAGAAGAAAAGACGGATGTATCTTTCATTCATATCGATCAGATGTGCTTTGCTCAGGACTCCCATTTTACCATTGCTTAAGCCATATTACATAAAGCATAGTGAGTGATACGCAATGCTGGTACCACCATGTTTTTTTCCTCACTCTGTGTAGCCACACTTGTTTGTCCATGTCTACTTATTATTTATGTTAAATAGTATCCGTTGGTTGTAGAAGCACTGGCGTTCAGGGATTGCAAAATCCATAATATCAAGAAGCGGTAGGAACCTGTCTAACTTCGATGCGGATAATGCGCTGTAGAAGAAAGTGGATCAACCAAAGTAGACCTTGATCAAAAGGCACCACAAGGCGAACCAATAGAGTGTGGTGTAAGTGGTGAAGCAGAATAGGAATTGGAACTGCTTGAACTAGAAAGGGCTTCCGCTACTGCGCTACCTCGGGAGCTCCAGAAACGGTATACTCGCTTCACTCATCTGTAATGGTATCCTTGAAAGCTAGCTAAAGTGGGTTCTAGACAAAGTTCTCCTAAGCAGGGCAGAAGGAAAAACAAGAGCAGTATAGCTCTACATTACGCTTCGGGGGCCTCGTCTTACTCACTCACCTTCTACTAATCGGACCGTGACAAAACAACCAGCCCAGCAATAGGCAAGGACTGGCTGAAATCCCTTTCCGGATCCAGTCTATCCGTATCTGCTGTCCCTTCCGCTTTCTGTGTTGATGGAGCTCGGTCAGATAGTTCCGGTATTGCGAAGGAGGGCAACGCATTGGGATCGTCCAATCCCTTCTGATCGGTTGTCATATTGAATTGCAAATTCTCGTATAGTAAGAGTTCCTTCGGTTTCCTACCTAGCACATTCTCTGTTGTCTACGCCAATATTTTACCTGCGAGTAGAGTGTGGCTGGCCACATACGGGGGAACTCAACCTACCTTTCGAAGGGTAGACCTTTACAGATGAGTGAAACGAGGATTTAGGTATATAAGGAGACGACCCGCCAAGCAAGCCAGCCTGATACCGACTTTCATTGATAGGCCATGAAACATAGAGAATGGGAACTTGTTCGCACGTACCTCGACCGCAGGTCTGAGAATGACGAGTGTGCTTTCGCCCACAGCTTCTGTTGCTTAACCGGCTCGTGGTGTTTATGGTCTTGACCCGGTACAGCCGCTAAGCTCATTTTTCATTTCCAAGTGTTGTTACTAGCCTCGAGAGAGATGTTTCACAGGATTCACCTGCAACTGATAAACCTGGGGGATAATACCGAAATAGTCCTTTTTTCTGATCATAGAGGAGCCGTATGAAGCTAAGGTTTCATGTACGGTTTTGCAATAGCGGTGGGAGCTGTGATGTTATTATCGACTATGATTATCTAACAGTTCAAGTACAGTTGATATAGTTGAGGCACAGCCAAAATATGGTTTTTTTTATGGAATCTTTGGCGTCAGCCTATAGGCTTTCTACTTTTAGAATTTCTTCTTTGGCCGAATGTGAAAGATTACCCAGAGGGGGAATTAGTTGCGGGTTATCAAACCGAATATTCCGGTATCAAATATGGTTTCTTTTCTCTTGTTTCTTACTTATCCTTATTAGTTTCCTCTTTATTTGTAACAGTTCTTTACTTAGGCGGGTGGCATTTATCTATTCCCTACATATCCACGATTCTCCCAGTGTAGGAATCACACTAGTTGTCTTGACCTTGATTCGGTCAAGCAGTTTTTCCTTACTATACTCCAGCACGAACAGGAAAAGAATCTGTGTACTCAACGGTGCATTAGTAATTATCTGGGATTTATTTGGCTCTTTAAAGCAAAACGGTGTCTTGACTCTCAAGAATAGTGCATGTTAATATCCATGTAGATAAAGATAGAGATAGCAACGAACTGGATGCATAGTCAAACAAGAAACTTGTGACTTGTTCTCATAGGCTAACTAACCAAATCATAGGATCTAACACGAGACCGGATAAACACCGCGCCCCCGCCGCGTCTATCTATATAAGCTAATCCCTCGACCTCAACCGACTCCCAAATCTCAATTGCTTTGGCTCTCTCTCTCCCTCCCTTTCGCCGCGTGGGCCGTCCAATCCAAACCAATCCCAAGTCCCCACCCGCTCGCGGCAAGCAAAGCAAGATGATTTCCCCGGACGCGGCCCGCAACGTCGTCGGCAATGTCATCTCCTTCGGCCTCGATGCGCTGTTCGGCCTCGTCCTGTACGCCTGCTACTACAGGCCGACCCCCAAGAAGGAGAAGAGCGTAAAGCTCAAATGTGATTGAAGGCTCCTGGCTCCTTGACTGCAATAACAAGTGTTAGCTACAGTAAGAACAAGGGAATCTAGAGACCGAGACTGAAAGAAAAGGCTAGGCTACTTCTATTCGTTATTCGTTTCCCATATGATTGTCCATATTTTACCATAAAAATAGGATGTTTTTAGCCATTTATTGTTAGTACTGAAATCAGGCATAAAGGATTTTACGGGAGGTAAAGAAGTTATTTCAACAACGTTCCTGTGATCAAATCCTGATTCAACAAAGCCATGCCAGCTGTGTTGGTCATTCCTCCGATTCAAACTTCTCTTGGATTCCAAAAAGCATTGCTACCCGCATACTGAAGTTGCTTAAATCTATTGAATTCCACCTCTGCACCTCTTTCTTGGGGCATAGGTGAACCTATAATTGATAGTAGAGCGTATGCTAAATCCCCAACCCTCATGATGCACTTCGTTTGATTCATTCCACTTATCGTACCACTTAGAGCTTTCAAACCCTTTTCTTAGCGCTGCGGTAATATGTTGTTATTTATAAATAGGAATGGTATGTTTAATACCTCGCATATGTGTGTTTCAGATTCTATAGTACTCGGTTCTTCTGTTCGACGAGTTCTTATTTTCCTAGGTCTAATAATATGTTTACTAGTTCGTTTTCACTGGAGGAGGCAGCTAGAAATCCTGTTTTGTCAGTAGGTTGGCGTACAAGGAGCTTAAAGGTGATGGATAAGGCTTTCACCCATCCGATACTGAGTAATCCGTTAATCGATCCCCAAGGGAAGGGTACTTGTATCTATAGCACATTGGTGTTTCAAGCAGGCCAGCCCACTCTTAACAACAATGCAATCAGTCCATTCACTCAAAACCGGAACCCACACTCAAAGTTAAGGTCAATACTCCATTTATACATACAAGCCTCGACAGAGGGGAAGCACCTACAGCATAATCACTCATGAACACATATTGACTCACTTCTAGATAGATTAGTTGATTCACAATGCCCGCAGATACCTATATATGTTATTTAACCTTTTTATTGGAATATGTTTATCTAAGGCAGATCGAACTAGTCTTAATATATGGAAGATCTTGGGGACAAGGATCTTAAACGTTATCGTTCGACATATTGGCTCGATCGGGGCCCAGGCTCTGCCCTCCGAGCACTTAAGCATGCATCCGGATTCGGGCTCTGGGCTTGCTCATCAATATGTCAGTGTGGCAAGTGCTTAATGTAGCATTCATGTCAAGGACTTCCCAATGTTTAAATAGAGTCCAGGGATCTGCAGGCTTGTATTGGGAATGCCATCCGCTTCCAGCGTGTGGTTGACCGGGCTGCCATCACAATAATCTAGGGTTTGCATATGCTCTAGCATTCATTCTTGTTCTTGGTCTTGCTTGTTCTCCGTGGATCTCACTGCTTCCTTCCTACCCCCGGTAGCAAAAGTCACGAGATTAGTTATTTAAAACGGGCCTTCTGCCTTGGATTGCTTTGGCCCATTTGACTGGATTCCCAGTATGGCACCTTGCCCATAAAAGCTAACTACTAACTTCGGTGAAGGAAGAAGCAAGTTCCCAAGAGAAGTGAAGTCATCACCCTGGTATTAGTTTGCCAATCTAAAAGTCAAGTGATACAGGTCGGGATGGGAAGAAAGAAGCGATTTCCTCGAATTTGCTTTCGAAAAGGTGTAGCTGCATGGAACAAAATCCACATTACCAGTTCTCAATTATGAGTAACTTGCAGGATGAAAGATTCTTATTATTGTTAGCACCTCTGCTCTACCTTTTCAGGCTAGCTTCCCATCGCTCGAAGTACACTTCTGGTGCACTTCTTACTGGTCAAGCACTATCGCTTGATTTCTCTCATAACTCTTCCACCTACTCCTTTGAGTAAAGGAGAAGATTGTTGGATTGATCCCTCGATTTGGACACTGTAGGGAGCTTCTTCAGTCAGTTGGCAAGGAATTCTGCGGCTCAAGTCTCTAAGCTTGATTGCACATAGGGTGAGAGAAATCTACCTTCTACTAAGGTGAGGTGTACTGTGTGTAGGGCCCTGCTAAGTCTTAAAGACCAACTTGAGGACTCAAGCCAACCGCTGACTGACTTCTCGATGGCCCGAGAAAAGCAATTCGAAAACAAATCTAAGTAGTTCCACACACAGGGCTTTGTTTGAAAGACAGAGGTATGTTCGTAAAGGTAGGCTAGGCGCAGCGCAATCCTTAGAAAGCATACCTAGATTCAAAGCCCAATCTTTCCTTCAGCTTCCACCGCTGTCTTATGCGGCAAATAACCACCTAGGGAGTAGAAGTTTCTTATTTCGGTCTTTTCCTAGTTGTCTCTATTTCGATTGCATTCTATGTCAATAGGTTCAATTTTGCTTTATCGATAACTATCTCCTCTTGATGGAAGAACAGAAATCTCATTTGATTCGCTAGGAATAGGAAAAATTGGAATAAGCAGAAGGGAGATTGGATTGGGACGACCAGTCGGTATTCGAAGATCCTTTGGGCTTAAATAAAATAGACTAATAAAGACATTCGCACAGAGCACACGATTCGCTAACTAGTCAGGATTCAGATTTGGTGTAGCATAGTTTGGATCAGTGATATCATGACCTGAGCAGGCATCCTTCACCTCGGAATTTCCCATATTATGAACAGTCAAAGTTCACGTGGATGCTGCTTTTTGTCTCGGATACTGGAATTGGCGCAACTGGAGCAATTATCCGAGATGCGGCGGGCATGTTCATTGCGGCCTGCAGTGTTATGCTCCCTCGGGCAATTGACGCGACATCAGCAGAAGAGAAACCAGTATCTATTGATGGCGAGCCCGGATAATTGAAACAAGCAAGATACCATCTCTTCTTTAACTGAACTGAACAGAGCAAACCTCAACCGATGTGGCCAAAGAGCAAGTGGACTGAACTGCTCTCCCTTACTATGAATAAAACGGAGAGTAGAACCGAACACTTGAAGCTCTAATTACCAGTATCTTTGGATACGGAGACCGAGGAATAGTACCTCCAATCTCTTTAAACACACTCTAATTGGGGGTCCAGATTCCAGGTCGGAACCCACGTTATCCCTTGTTTAAGGGGAATAGATGAGATCCATGGCATATACCTCATAACTAACAGAGGCAGGCCCGGTTTAATGACACCTTTCACAATATCATTAACCCGAACCTCGTCCTCAGCAGTCAGAGGCGTGATAATTGACGCGAACGTCCTCTTATACTAAATATCTTTTTATCAAGCTATTATGATGCTCGCTTCTCTTTGGTTGGATTCCTCTCGAAGAAGGAAATTGTGCTTCTTCAGTTCTACATTCAAATTATTGTGAGTAGATGGATACCAGGCCTTTTCTGAGAAACTTGGTTTCGGGAACTTTGTGGGATCCTTGGTAGAGCCATTTGGAGCGGAGGGTAATCGGTTTATGACAAAGACTGTGCTTTCAAACACGACACACAGGGGAATGGAGGCTTTGTACATAGTTGCAAGACGTTGCTCTACAATGTCTCGGTGTTGACGCTCTGCGAGGCCTTGCTGCTCCTTATCTCATTTCTTTGGAAAGGCAAACCTAATTGATACGGAACTCTTGGTACATTTCTTTTTCACTCTCGCCCCGGCGAAAGCACACAATGCAGATCCATGCATGGGAGCTAGTTCAATAGGCCTCTCTGTGAAATCGCCTACTTTACTTTTTATACGAAATTCGTTGCACGTAGATCTTCCATTTATTGGGAATTCGTTCGAAGACCGTCTGATTCTAATTCACTTCCATCCTTTAGCCATGTCTCTTGATCGATACCATCCATGTGTCTTTTATTCTTCCTAAAAATAAAATGCATTGCAACTTCCTCTTTTCTGATTTGCATTCAAGTAGATAAGAGAAGCTTGTGGGGATCATCAAGAACAAACTTAGACCAGTTCATATTTGCGCCTGCACAACTGAAGAGGTCAAGAGAAATAGGCCCGGATGCGCTCACCTTGGCCCAAGGTTGGCCCTTGAAAAGGATAAAAAAATATGAGATAGAGTGGAATTCTTTTCGCTATTGCATTCCCTGTAGATCGGTTCAGCCCATTTCTTGTATCATACATTCGAAGAGAAACCATTTATCCAATCTGCAGATGTACGCTGAGAAGGAAGGGGCAGCAGACCCGACCGTTGCTCGTACTCGGTTTTCTATGGAAGGTCTCGAGTCAGCTAAAAAACTAGAAAATCAACAGCGGTCGATCTCAGGGATCAGCCCATCTGATCTTTTATTTGATTGGGATTGCGGTTTCGCTAGGCTTACTTTCTTGATGAGGTTTAAGGTATAGCAAGTAAGGCGATGCCTCCTCCCTGATTGCAGAAATTGTTGACTTTAGAAAAGGTTCAACAAGAACTATAGCAATAAAGGAGCTTCTCCAGTTCCACAGGTCAAGGTACAATGGTAGAACTTGTCTCCTTGAATGGCTACTTTGGGAAGATAGACCTCTCCCTCGCTTATTGCATGGCTGTCTTTCCCCTCTACGAATGCCCAAAATCGGGTCGATTTTGAAAAACATTCCCTCAGGCTATAGGCCGAAACCACGCTCAAGTGCTTCTATAAGTTATTTTTTACTCGAAAGCCGGTTGCTTTTTTTACGATAAAGCCGCCTCTACTATGCTCGCCATCAACTGATACTGGTTTAGCTTCAGCGGAAGGATGGGGAATCAGGAGAACATGGGGGGAGGAAGTAGCTACGCCTAACTCAAGATCTAGGAAATGCTTAGTAAGGTATCCCCGGTATTTACTGATTCTTGTTGTCCCTATATATCTGTAATGATCGCTCTGGCTCTGGGCCGTATGATCTTCGGGATGCAGAATAGGGGATCGCTTGTAAAATGGACCAGCTCCATATCAACGAATCTTCTCCGTTCTTATTTTTACCTGTTGTATTATTTCCTAGGAGGAATACAATGCTCTTCCGTTCTTTCCAATGACAAACAGGAAGTCAGGTTTCAAATGTAATTCCGTGTTGGTAACTTAATTTGGGTCTAGGAGGCCGAAGCTACCGATCAAGCTCCATTTTATAGATTTTATAGCTCAGCCCTCTTTGTAACAATGAATCACTGATTTCCCCAATATTTGCCTCGGAAAGGGGAAACAAGATATCGATGGAATTTACCCACACCATCACCACTTTTGAAAGAGAAAATAAGTGTTCAGGTGACCCAAATTCCGATTGAAAAAACAAAAACTTATGGATTGAATGATTTTGACAAGCGAAATTGACTCGGAACCAAGGGGAACAAGACGAGATTCCGTGTTCACTTATCGATTCCAAAATGAATCGAATTCGTGAACTTTAGAACGATATTACTCCTCTTCCTTAGGGCTCCCCTGTGCCTAGTGATTTCTCGTGCTCGATTCATCCCATTCGAGTATATCTACTCGGCTATCCTTAGAAAAGTCAAAAGATAAGGAGCTCAACCTGTGGAAATCCTACTACCATCGGCTGTCACATTCGTTCCCACTTACCACAGGGATGGATCAAGTAACTGGTAATTCTTTTCAAGGTCAGATGCTTTTTGGGCTTATTTTCTAAAAAAAATTCATTTTGATCGAAAAAACCCGGGGTTAGGCGAATGCACGGGTACACTTGATCTGGATGCTCCATGTAAATTTCCTCATCCAACTCCCCATTAAGGAAAGCCGTCTGCCCATCTGATGAACGAGAAGACCGTGCGAGGCAGCCCGTGATAGTAGTACTCGAATGGTGGTAAATCTAGCCACAGGTGAGTAAGTATCAAAGAAATGCCTACTTTTGCTGCTATGCGGATGGAGGACTTTTGGGCCCGGCATTACGAGAAATCAGGACAGTTCTCTGTCCGTTCTGCTTACCGGATGTTGATAAAAACGAAGCAGCGACGGGGTACCTGTGGATCCACTATGCAATAGACCACTCGGGTAGTGTTGCCATAGGCGACACGCAGAGCCCACACTGTCAGATGGGAGAGCGCCAATAGCCTTTGGACGATGTCAGGAACGGGGGACCTTGAAGGATCAGGAAGAGAAACATCTGAGCCACCGTCAGACTCATCACCGTCGGAGCCAGCGTTGTCAGGTGCCTGAATAGCATGGGATCAGTCCATCATCGCCTGCAGCTTCACTTCACTTCAGTTCAGCTCAGCATACTAGGGAGACCACGGGGAATGTGAGAGTACTGACATATGACCCAATCGCGACAAAGCCTTGTGCTGCAACAACTGTGGCTAGGGATAAGAGTTCCTCGGCTGCAACTTCCAATAACTAAGCTCGCGTAAAAGTATTAGTTAGCGGGTCTTGGTTGAATAGTGGATCTTGGTTGAGAAACTCATAGATAGAGATTGATCTGTTTGCTCTCCGCTTAGTGGTTTCTTACTCGGTCTCCTCATCTGAATAGATGGTCGCACGCTTCAACTAGAATCCAAACCATAGTGGAATGGGGGCTCAAAAGGAAACTTCAGAGCTGGAATATATAATCTCCAGTAGTACACTTAGCCCTTCTGCCTTATTTCAACTTGAACATGAATTTGCAGCACATTTTGGCGTTATTATATTAACATAAGCATTGAACACTGACGGCTAGCCCATACATGCAAACACAAGAAATCAAACCAAACAAAGACACTTAGCATAGGAGTAGATCGGAATCAAACTAAGACAAAGAACACCTGAGATGAAAACAAATGTCTCCAGACACTTATTGAATTTAAACCAACCTTAGAAAACTAAAAAGAGTCTACGGACTCTTCTATTCTAGTGAGATGCTAGACGAATAAAGAGCACTTGCTGCTCCACCCACAGCGCTTCCTGCCTCTCCTCCAATCCCTCTATGCGCTCTCTGGTAGCGCAAATGCGCGCTTCTTTCTTTGCAGGATCCATTGTTCTAACACTTCTCAACTGGTTGTTTAGCACTCTACGGTGCCCTTCAATCTCATTTTGCAGTTGCTCCATTTCGGTAGCAATTGCAGAAAGCCTGTTTGCGGTTGCAGCATCCATAGCAATGCATGCTAGTACTCAATTTCTTTGTGATGAAGTGAAGATATCTATATACCATTTATAGAGTGGTAGAGTAATATCGCCATGCAGTACGAATTGCATTGGTGCATGCAGCCTTTATGAACAAACAAACTTTGCATAGCCATTTCACCTAATCGATTCCGTCGGCGGATCATCCACGTCACGAATTGAATGGCAGGCACAATTCTTACTAGTTCTCCGCCCTACTTTTTTGAGTTGAAGACTATCAGGCCTGGAAATGGAAACTTTGGACCCGGGAGACGGTTTGATGTCTCGTACATAGCCAGCCCAGGGCGCTGCCCATAAGGGTCACTGTATGTAGGTTTTCAGCTCTAAGGTCCCCACTCATCACAATCGTTGGCCCTCATCCCGCATTGGAGCATAGCGTTAGTATCTTTCGGTGTATCAACAACATAGGCACCTGATCTATTTGAACTTTAAACTACGAGGAAGTTTTCACATAAGCGGCCTTTCTCCCGTTAAAAGGTGGGTACCTTTCCCTAAATCCTTCTCCCATGCATGCTATTCTCCTGTTCCCCCGAAGGGCGGTATCATTACGGCAACCCGAAAGCTCGTTATCAAAGTGGTCTCTTCTCAAAAGCTTATCTGCCAGATGAAAACAAGTTCGTAGTAACAGGTGGCCGTGGAGCTCCTAGTTTGACTGTTGGTGCCAGACTAGAATGGAAGAATGCCCATAATACTGAAATGCAGAAGAATACCTCACTAATAAGAAATAGAGCAACACCCATTGTGCTTCCTTTCTTTTACTAGAGAGAGTAGTCCAAGCCTCTAAATATCTTGAGGGCTTTGTGTTGGATCTGATGGTTGAGCCTTTGTTCTTTGTGAGCCTTGCCTTTCTCTTTTTTGCTCTGCTGTGGAGTTCTTTGATGGTCTATCTTCGCACCTGGCGCTTCTGGCGCTTTCTTCCTTCCACCTTCCTCTTGTACTCGACTCTTCCCCGATCACTCCCCAACAAAGGCTTGCTCGTCTTCGTCATAGTCCAAACTCTTTCTCGTGTGACTGTGGTGCTTTCTTGAGCGATGACTTGGGAGGGTTCCGGTCACCCCTACCCGGGCAGACAACCTCCCTCATTCACATCAGAAATGGCAAAGATTCCATTTTGGAAAGTCAATCTCTTTTTGTATAGATATAAAATAGCAAAAGTACGGTTCAGAGTCTTTTCTTTCTTATTTGAAATCCAAATCGAAATGCCTCAACTTGATAAATTAACTTATTTCTCACAGTGTCTTCTCCTCTTTACTTTTTATATTCTCTTATTTAATAATAATAATGGAATACTTGGAATTAGTAGAATTCTCAAACTACGGAACCAACTGCTTTCGCGCCGGGGGGGCGAGATCCAGAGCAAGGACCCTAAGAATCTGGAAGATATCTCGAGAAAAGGTTTTAGCACCGGTCTCTCATATATGTACTCCAGTTTATCCGAAGTATCCCAATGGTGTAAGACCGTCGACTATTTGGGAAAAAGGAGGAAAATCACTCTGATCTCTGATTTCGGAGAAATAAGTGGCTCACTAGTAATGGAGAGACAAATTCTCTATTTGATCTCGAAGTCCTCATATAACACTTCTTCCTGTTGGATCACTTGTTGGAAAAACATAATGCTCACACATGTTCCACACGGGCAAGGAAGCATAGTATTATGATGAAAATGAATGGAATACTCGGCAGAATAGGAATATTTCTATTAATGATTGTGACAACTTTTATAGGATACGTACCGCCTTGGGGTCAGATGAGCTTTTGGGGAGCAATAGTAATTACAAGCTTAGCTAGCGCCATACCAGTAGTAGGAGATACCATAGTGACTTGGCTTTGGGGTGGTTTCTCCGTGGATAATGCCACCTTAAATCGTTTTTTTAGTCTCCATCATTTACTCGCCCTTGTTCTTCCTTTTGATTTAAGCGTTCTCCCTCGGGAGCTGCAGAATTCTGGCAGGGGCAGCCCCCTTTTCCAGATCATGAAAATGTGGTGGAGAGTGATGATTCATCAACTGATTCATCAGGGAGTTCATCTGATGATTCATCAACTGATTCATCAGGGAGTTCATATGATGATTCATCAACTGATTCATCGGATCTCGACACGGATTATGATGAGCTAACTGATGATTCATCAACTGATTCATCAGGGAGTTCATCTGATGATTCATCAACTGATTCATCAGGGAGTTCATCTGATGATATGGACTGCTCTGAAGGAACACCACCCCTGAAGGGAATGAAAGCCGTCTGATAATCTTTCTATAGGTTCCCCGAAGAGAATGGAAAAATCACAGAAACACTTTCTATATGTTCTGTTATTTCGAGATTCGAAGAAGCAAGCAAGTTTTTCATATAGTTGTTTTTGTGTAGTGATCTCTGTTCATGGAGATCACGAGGCCACTGATACCCCATGTGGATAGGTGGGATAGAAGAGTGGGCATGTGGGCTTCTATCAAAAGAGGAAAAGATACCGCCACGCTCATATCTCCCTTCTCACCTCTGGGAGGGGGAAACTAGCACTTTCGCACTAGATGGTTAACTCTAAGTTTTTTCTGAAGTAGGTTGTTCAATGCTAGTTCAATGATTGAGCCATCTTCCTATCACCAATAACAAATGGATAGCATGCGTTGTGCAACCAATCCTACCCTCAGTTGTAGTAAGCTGAGTGTGATCCGCAGAGAGCAAAGTGTGTATCACATGAATTTGATAGCTCAGGCCTTGGAAGGACCTTTTTGGCACTAGACAGACTCTTTAATATCGATGGCAGCAACTATCCATTTTCTCAATCAGATTACTGCGTGTGCGCTTGTGTGCTCCAATCATTAGTAAATAAAGCAAAGATTTCTGAGCTAGGAATCAGAGGAAATGCTCTGACTCAAATCCAGATACAATTTGATATGTCGGAGACCTGTGTGACTCCCTACATGTATTTGAAGAGTCCCTCAGGATCATATCACAATAAACTAGACTGGTCAAGATGCTCCAACTAACAATCTAGAATCCATACTTGATAGGATCAAGAATAAAAAACATGATATCAAGAATAGCATATTGAAAGATCCCAATCATTTTTCTTGATAACTTCTTCAACCTACATATTTTTCGTATAAATTGGATCAATTATTAATAAAATAAGGAGCAAACATAGGTATCAGATATCAGGAACATAAGCTTACCCGGGAGAAATGCACTCTGTGTTAGTCCGATCACTTAGCTTTTGCTTTCGCACTCCCTACTGATGCCTATTGCATGACTCTCATTCAGTCAAACTAGAAACTGTGTTTACAGCTGGAACGATGAATGTAATCCTACTATTCTGGAAGGGTAGGGTCGTCTGAGTACGGTACTATGGACATCAGGGCATATTGAATATAGTCATATAATTTGGTGTGCTGACACACCCAGAAAGGTTTCTACCTACGCAAGGAAAATGAAGAAAGCAAGCCAAATACTGAAATGTATTAAGCTATCGATCGGGGGACATAACACTATGAGGGTTGTTAAGGCGGGGCTAGGAGCTTGATATGCTGCCGACTCAGAATCAAATGAGCACAGGGGACCCTAGTCAACATTCATATTTCTACCCACCGGTGGATGATCGGTCACCTTAGTTCCAATTTAGCTACTATTCATTTTGTTGATCTCCAAGAAGGACCGATTGCTACGTACTCTTGAGAAACAAGATGTTACGACGCCGCTATGCCCGCGGTCCAATGATCCACCTATGTTTGTGTCGGATCTTATCCATGCTGCAACCAGGCCGTGGAATATGGACGTGGTCAGAGAACATATGTATGAGATGGACGCCGAAGCAGTAGCGAACATTCCCATCAGTCATGTTGCCCAGCCGGAAAGAATGGAAGAGGATTTTTCGTATCACATTCGTACTGACTTAACAGGATCCGTCTCCCATAGTAATATTATGACAGTCTCTCTTGCCCCTTCGTACTTACTTGAAACAGGAATTTCTTGGTGCTCAACTGCTTATTCTGCTTTTCCTGGTACCGGTATAGATAGATAGAAAGCGCATTCAATCGAGAAAAGGATCAACTGATCCACCTCTTTACTTTTTGGTTTTTATTCGGCTGTTTCAGCATAGGTTGCATTTTAAAACAAAAGACAAGAGCAAGTTCCCACAGGCGAAGAGCTGCTTCCGAGAAATCTTTTACCCCCTTTACGCCCTTCAGGGCTGCTAACAACGAGCTAATACACAGGAACGACACGGCTCCTACACCGCTTAACTCCAATAATAGAACCAGGTCCCACATCCCTTGCATTTGATAATGAAACAATCAGAATTTGTTGAATTGAAATATGTTCAATCTCATTTCTTTTACGTGGTTTTGGCAACTATCAATTATCTCTTTCCTCGGCTTCCTACACGGATATAGCCGTAAACGGTATCTAGTAGGCAACCTGGGAACTACATTAGCTTAGGGGGATCGGGTAGCGAGCGCTCTCCTCGGCAAAGCAGACAAGAAGCAATTCCACCATTGGGAACGGCACGCCCCCTTCCCTAGGGCTAGAAGTATTTACACGCTACATTGAACCTAACGCTAGAGCGAGAACTACGATGAAAATCACTTTTACGAGCGATACCTTTGTCTTTGGTGCTTGAGTTGTCCTCCCAGCGGTGTGGTCCTCGGTTTCGGAAATGACATATTGAACCAGTATCTTTAGCATATAAAAAATCCTTTGTTTGACGGCATCCCTCCTCTAAAGCTGCTTCCTTCCTTTCCGGTTCGTAGTGGTTACGAGCAGAAGTGCAATTCAAAGCGCATTCCATAGTTGTATTAGATAGTTTAGATATAGTGACCCACTAGTTCGAGATGCACTGACCTTGGCCATTGCCTGCTAACTACGGTCATTATATGTCAATTCGGATCACACACCGGAAGCAAAGATCAGGGGATTGCCAACTTGAATGAATGTAATCCGGTTACGGTGTAGGGGAGATTTATTATTGAGTTGATAACGCACTCTATTTACTAACATTGAGAACTATGCCATGGAATGGAATATTCCCATTTCCGATTGTTGAAAACAAATGCGAATTTCAAAAGGCACATCAAATGTATGGACACAACGATTTGCCCACGGATTCATTGATTCATTAGCTGCGCTGCTTTTGTGAGTTCCACTGGCGTGAAACTCCGAAGGGAGAGCCCGGAGGGAGCTTATTCATTCCTTTCGTGGCTTGCCATGGTTATTTCCTTGCCCAGGGCACAGTCTGGTTATCTGTTTTGTGCCTCATCGGGCACCCAAGGGTTTCTCTTATGAATGGTGCGATCCGGCATCCTTGAAGCTCGGAACTCCTCTCTGGAATTTTGACCATGAAAATGCCATTTACCCTTAGCAATGAAGAAATCTATTGAACAATCTGTTTCATTGCAATAGCTCGCTCTAACAACTCCTATTCCGACGGCATTACCACAAGGATTTCCTGTTTCCCCGATCCACCAGCTACGTTCGCACACTTCCAAATAGTAAATGCTCCCGCGGTTGGAGTTGAGACTTTCTTATCCCTCTTGTTACGACGGATCAAGCATATGATTCTTTTCTTGATTGAAATCATTCACTTTTCCTTGAAATCATCACAAAGTAATTGGAAGAAGAAGTGCTTGAGAAGCTCATGGATATATTCTATGGTGGCTTCTCCAATAGTTCGAGCCATAGCTTCATTTCATTGTTTCTATAATTTTCGTCACTTTATCATTGCCCTCAAGTACAAGTAATTTCTGACAAACTTTCTTTCCCATGGTTCGGGTGGGCACGGATATGGATGGCAGGACAGGAGTGAAGATCCCTCAGCTAAGGGCTAGACCGGACGTTTCACTGTCTGATGACGAGTGGCACACAAATCAACCTGAGAAGGATTCTGCTATGTCAAAAGTGTTTATATAAACGAATTGTTTAACGCCAAGATGCCAATAGCAATGATGGATAAAGCAACTCCCACGAGTAGGGCTCGAAAGCCGGGGACTCTCCTGGCAAAGAATCTGAACAATCTGAGTTCTTTTCTGAGAAAGAAGAAGATGCAAGGCATGGATCCAAGCCTGAAGGCGACGTGGAGTGTTATTATTATTTTCCAATATTTGAAGGGGCCAGGTCTTGGATACAAAAGTGTGAACATTACTTTTCGGTGTACCAAGTTACGGGTTGGTACAAGGTAGAACTTTCGGCTATGCACCTTAGGGGAGAGCTGAAAGCTGGTACAGCAGTTTCTTAGTGAATAGGGGACAAGTATCTTGGCAAGAGTGAATTCAAGAGATTGTAGAAAGGTTTGAGGTAAGAAATGTGGTTGGTGTAGTTGATGAGTTTAATCACTTGAGGCAAAGAGGAAGCCTAGAAGAGTACAAGTCACACACAATTGGCAGAATTGAGGGCTGCCATGTTGAGGTGCAATCCCTATTACGATGACAACCTTTTTCGACAAAGTTTTCTTGGGGGTATTGTAAATAGAGATAGATGTTTCGTCCGGCTCTGAGAAACAGTCGGTAACCCCGCTCTTCCCTTTGCCTCTTCCACATCTATTTTTGAAACTTTCGGTTGAGTTTGAAGCAAGGATGTAATCAGATAACGCTTTGTTCTCCAATGAATGGAGGTGGAATAATTTATTGAGATGGAGAAAGCTACATCTCGACTTTATTTAAATGAAAGAAAAAGGTTAGTCCTGCTCCTAGACTTCCAATTCCAAGTAGTAGTAACGGAAAGGAACAGGTTTAGGAGAACTTTTTTTGTCTTTCTTATAGCGATCGCTGAAAGTCAGTCAATGCCCTAGCTTCAATGAATGAAGACCGATGGGCTACGAAGTGGAGATGTTGTCGTCGTGTCATTGCTCGTGATGTCTTCACCAGGATTTGACTTACCAATGTGAAAGGTACCGTGCCAGTGGTTCTATCATTTAGATAGAGAGTGATCTTTCCTTCTTGTCGAAGAAAGATATGACGTTGGGAAGAGAAAGGGAGTAGAAACGTTTTCGTAGCCTTGGGGCGAAGGGCTGAGAGTTCCGTGATCCAGTTCTTTGAGCATACATAGGTTGAGGATGGAACTCCTATAGCAATCGATGTGGAAAAAGGCAACAACCGAGAAAAGCAGAAAAAGCGAGTGAGATCTTGACTTTCTATTATCATACAACATAGAAGTATTTAATCAAATCAGAAAGAGCCCTGGGATTTGACCAAAACGGCATAATTAAAAGCTCTCGTCTCAGTCGCTCGCCTAAGAAAAGGTACCGGGTTGCTCCGTGATGACGAATAAGCAACCCAGCCCAATCCTTGCTTTCATAGAAAAAGGTGAATTTACTCGAATATTCGTTCAATGACTCAATATTTAGTAATCAAATCATGCATTTGTTAGATCATTTAGTGATAAATAAAACGAGAATAAAGAGAGAGTCCTCACCTCAATATCGACAACAATGACCTGGCAAGTGAAGTAAAGTAAAAGCAAAGTAGAGCCCGGTTGATGTCAAATGTTTTCAAATCTTACCCACCATATCCATTCATGCACGTTACTAGATGAAAAGTAAAAAATAAAGCAAATGATGGTTTTTATCAGAGCCACTTTACAACCGGTTTAGCAACTTCTTCATGCCCCTACGAACGAAATATTTGGAGTTTGACAACTGGTTGACGCCGGTTGATACTCGAATGAATATATCGCCGGTAGATACTTGCTTTTCTAATGAGGTAGACACTTTTGTATGTTAAGGTTTCCACTTCAAACCATCCAGATTTACACTTCAATTTCTTGTTGTTGACACGGTTTACACTTGACTTCATTCAAACTGACACTTATGTATCTATCTAGGCGGGCGGGCACTTAACCAAACTCAGGTTGACACAAACTATACAAAAGTCTTAATTAGGGTGTTTTTTTCCGATCAACCCAAAACTCCGAATAGAACCGAACCTGACTAGACCTTTTCCCAAGCAACTCCGAATACTGGAAAATATGAATGAAATTCGATAAGAGAAATCAGAGCATGTTTCTAAATTTGTGATAACTACTTATTTATGAGTGCGAAATGCTTCATGCGAGAACCCTTGGCGGCCTGCTTTTGAGATAGGGAGGCCATGCTCGTATCTATGCTTTTCATCATTGGTCTGGTCTACTCGTACCCCACCCCACAAGGTACATCTTCGACTACCGTGCTTCTTATTTTGACGCTATACATTCAGTTCAGTCAGTCCCAGAGACTTATCATTCAGAAAAAGGTAATCCACCTATATTGGACTTTTCTTCACCTGGCCTCGTGGATTCAGTACCGAATTCTCTTTGCATACCGGCCTGCTAATTCCGGGATTAGCTGTTCTCAATGACTGGTGGATGCCTCTTTTCTACCTTAGAAATCGTTTTTTATGTACCTTCTCCCTCTCTACACCTTTTTTCCGCCTCGCCGCCCAGAAAGACCTATAGAATAAGGAAGAATTCAATCCGTATACTCCAAGCGCCGTAACTATCGCACTTTCCATGCAACCCTCCAATGAAGAAAGTGCAATTAAAACAATCAAGAACGGAAAAGGAATTAGACTCCCTCGTCAATTGTTTGGATTGGAATTAGGCTCCTCTACTCTAGTCGTCCTCTTCTATTTCAGGCAGTAGCTCAGCCCGTTCCGGGCCTTCCTTTACTGAATCTATTAGTAGTTGCACTTTTCGACATATGCATTTATTTAGGCATTGGTTGTAGGCATCCCCTTCTCTTCAAGGAATTTCTGCGCCCGGTTCCTGATCAAGTGTTGGAAAAACCGGAAAATGATGCTTTCTACTTCAGCAGTAGGGTTGGCCTGAAGCCAGCCCATAGAATAGATACGGGCGTGTTCTACACTGGAGTTCTTGTAGAACATGTTCCAATCAAACCTCTTTCCCTTCGTCTCCGGTTTTCAATACGAAGAAGTGTCATCCTCTTCTCCCATCGTTTGGATGGAATACCCACGTGGAGCTGACCTTCACTTTTCAGAGACAGGGGCAAGCCGATAATTTGTAGCCTCCCTGGTTGTTTTCTGGAAATTTCAGTAGAAGTGAAGCCCTGTAGGAGCTCCCTAAGGACTCTAGCTAAGACCTTTTTGAGACCCTGGGTGACTCGCGTGGACTTATCCCCTCTCGGTAAGCCGAAGACCATATCGTCTGTGTAGCGTGCGTAATAGAAGACTACGGCCCCATCCTCTCGGACCATTACCCTTTCAAGCTTGGCATCCAATATATGGAGATAGCAGTGAATGAGGACATGTTCAATCGGGCTTCCGAGCAGTATTCCTCGCTTCTGGCACGTGTAACTCTTACCTTTTCTATCTACGTGTGGTTTTCATGAAAACCTATTTTATCAACCTATGGACTCCTTTCAATGACAGAGTCTTTGGAGCAAATTGGTTCAGGATTCTAAGGTTAGAAAAGAGTTACCCCTCAAGGGAGGGACAGGATATGTGGAAGGCTATCCTGGTGGCTCAAGACTGACCGGTATACCTGGACCAGTCTATATTGAGCCATATTCATCAATTCGTCAGGCAATTTGGCCTCACACAATGTATCCATGTTCCACCAGACGCTTAATCAACCCTGGAACACAAGAGAACCCTTCTTATCAAAGATAATTGCGTATTAAACAGATGAGAGAAATAGCCCTAAATATATGCATCGAGTAAGTCATTACCTTCTATTCGATCTCCAGTATCGCTCATCAAGTACTTGATCAGATTCCTCTTTTTTCTTGCAATTGCAAAGTGGTGGAAAAAAATTGTATTTCGGTCACCATGTCGTAGCCAATTGGCTCTGCCCCCCTGGAGCCATGCTACTTCTTCTTGTTCAAACAGGTTCTCGAGCAGCAGTCAAATTGACTTCCCCTACTTGAGCGTAATGCCCGCCCCTGGTGTGGTGGAAAGAGCCTCATTTTCTATTCCTTTTAAAGCTGCTGATGCGAGCTACCGAACAAACAAGATTAGTACAAAAAGCCACAACTAGCACTAGCTTTCGTGATTGCTTCTTTCTACCTTTCTCACTCCGGTAATTGCTCCTTCTCCAAAATATCACTATGGACAAGATGAGCTAATAGAAAAAGTTAGGGCAACAGATGATAGCGACTGGCTAGACTCGAACTGGCATAGGAAGATCGGATCAAACGAAATTAGCCTTTCCTCCATCAACAGGAATCGCTTTGATTTCGCAGTTCAAGAGGATGGTGGGGGCAACCTCTCTACATCCACGGGCCGGTAGGCCAGCCAACTAACTCTTCAAATGAAGAACTAATTACTCCACATCTATGAACCTATCATTCCCCGCCCTTGCCCATTATTTCTTTTTGTATCACGCTAGGACTTTGCCTCTTTTTTGGAGGAAAAATATGGAAGTAGAATCTCCTCTCTTTTAGAGGCGTCTTCCAAATCCAATTTCAGATCAATGAGGTCTTTCAGAGAGCCGCTGCTCTTTCCATGAAATTCTAGGATCTCTTCGATTCTATGCACAAAAGCAAGGTGTGAGCCCGCGACCCCTCGATCGCTCTCAGAGTCAATCGGCCCAAACCGGGGTATGAGCTCAACGAAAAAAAACTATTTTGTGAAATTGCCTGCAAAACCGCCTTGCGAGCGTTAGCGTCAGCGTCAGTGCCATCTCTCGATTGATATTTTTTGCGCATCTCCAATAGCGCCATGGCCCTATTTTCTTCTTCGTCTATTGGGGAAGAAGAAGAGGTGGAGTAGCAGGCGGATCTCATCCCTCCTGAGGACTTCCCCGTACTCAAAGTGACTCTGAGAGATTGCGCTTCTCTACTAATCGCATTCTGTTCAAGAATCACTGTTTTCATGATCGAATGACGAAATAGATATACGAACTGTATAGGATCATTTGCTGGGATGGGATAAGTGATTCTTTTATAGGATTCCCATGGGATCATAGAATCAACTAAGGATGGAATAGGTATTTCTGATCGATCAGCTTCCAGTATGACCGAAGACTTTCTATCTGCATTCAGAATAAGCACACAATCAGGTTGTTGGTTCAACCCAAAATTGATCTTCTTCTTTCTTGAACGGAATTTTTTTTATTTGCAAAAGAATTGGTCAAAAACGCCCCGATCTTCCATCGAGAATCATCGAAACAATGAGAATTCACATTTCTTAAATAGCTTCTTAAATAGCTCGCCATTTCTTCCGTTATCTCATAAATAAATAAATGACTGGTCTTTAAAAAGAAGTAACGGCCTTTTTGACGATTGGGAGATCCTATAAAATGAAGATCATTTCGTAAACAAATCAGTGTCTTGTCTGAATCGAGAATAGCAATTCCATTTCTTGAACCACGGATATAGACTTTGAAATGGTGATCAGCTACCCGACGGCCGAGATGTGCATTCGTACAAAGTAATTTAGTACAGACTATCGAAAGCATTGTCATTTTGCGATTTGAGTTCCGGAGATACAGGTGGTAAGTTATGGGTAATGCGGGGGAACTTTAAGACGAGATAGAATACCTAATATGGGAGTGGTTTAAGTGAGAGAATAGCTCCCTTACCAAACCAACTGAGCTATTTGCCATGTTTTTGACAAATGACCTAACTTTGATGTGATGTGCCCGGCTAGCCCGGATCATTCTTAGAGCAGTAGAGGTTACCGGAATTACGGCCTTCCGTACAAGAACTGGCACTATTGTAACTCGCTATGGGCCTCCTGCCTTCTCGAAAGAAACTGGCTTTTGAAGAAATTACTCTATTTTACGCATTTAGTTGAAGCGGATTCAAAGAGCTCTATCGAGCAAGGAAGGAGTATACTATACTGTAGCTGGATAAGCTAGATACCAAAACTTTGATAAAGATTGAGGCAACCCATTTGAGGAAGAACCGGACGGACCCCTGTGGAGATGGCATAAACAATCCTTTGACGAACTTTCTGGTTAACATAGAATCTATGAGTTTTTTCTTCTAATTACTACTACTAACATTATTCAATCTGGTAAAAACAATTTATTAAGCTCATCCCGCAAGCACATGTACACATCTTGGATTTGACTGTCTTGGGTCACTGGAACCCATTTCTAAGTTAAGCAAGAGATAACTCATAATTTGATATGCACTCGCACTCGCATCTTGGGTCACTGGAACCTGATGATAATTACTCACTCCTTCATCCTGAGAAAGGATCTTGGCTATGAAAAAAAATGGATCACTAGCTTGCGCAGCAAATTGAATGAAACTTTCGTCCGAAGTAAACATTTCAGTCTGGTGTTCGTTATACCATTTAAGGGCATCATCTAAGTTCGAGAACTTTGGATACTTAAAGACTGCAGCACATGCTAAGTGTTGAATGAGATTCTTTTTTTCCGACAGGTGGTTTTGTGCTTGAGGTTGAGGATGATCGGCAGAAAAGAGTAACAAACTTTTTGACAAATCACGCTCATGAAAATGCAATACACCTGAACGGTAGATTCTACCACAGAAGTCCATGAATGCTGGCAAATAGAATTGATAACCTTCGTATGCTGACGCAAGTCTTATTAAAAAATCTTCATAACTAGCCTGCTGCACCTGTTTCCATAATTTATTTAATAGTATGTTATAGCTACAAGCATTCTTAATACCTTTGACGTTATTGAAGTAGCACTCCCTCAATATGTCTGAGGCTTCTGTCGGATTCACGCGAGCCAGAGCATTTGGTAAAAGAAGCCCACACTCAACTAAACATTGACGATTCTTTTCCAGAAATCTCAAGAGCCTTTTGTTTATTTCAAACGCTTGAGACTGAAGCCCATTCAAAATATCACACATCTGCTTGTATTCTTTTTTATGTAACTTTATATAGAAGTGGTTTAAGTCATGGGAAGTTAATAGCCGAAAGTGATTCTAGATATCCCCCATCGGTTTGCATAAGTAACCTCCTATCAGATCCGATAATGTATCAGGATCAGACCCCCTCTCTGCTGGTTGCCAATCCAAGGGTTTGCAAAGCATCGGAAGATTGAGTTTGATAGGGAGCAGATTTATGTTCAAATTGCACATAACATAACAAGAATTCTCTATATACCCTTGACCTTTCTTAAGAAACAGCACCGGATCTTCTTTTGTTACTCCCCTATCTGTTGATATATGTAGAACATTTCTTTCAATCATGAATTGGAGCAAGTATTTCCCGATATCATAATGACACTGCATTTTTTTCTTTTTCTCTTTTTTGCTAGCACCTTTGGGCTGAACAACATCCTTAACTGATTCTACCTTACTAGTGAGTACTGCTTCCACCTTACCACTACCTGGTGCTTTGTATTGTAGAAACCTTGCTTGTTCTCGTACAGTTGAATTAAGTTGATTTATAAATCTAGCTTCCCTAACTGCGGATGATTCCTGAAGAGTGTTGAATACCAAGCCTAGTACATGAATCATGATAGCCTCAAGCGTATAGATACCAAACATCTTAAGCATAGGTAAGCTACTTGCTAGGCAACCCTTTAGATATTGCTTAGCATTAGGCTGATCTTTATTAATCAAGAACTTTACTATGTTAGGAGTTACTTTAAATAGATTATCCTCATCGAACTTCATTGTGCAATTTGCAATTTGATTCTGTAAATCTATTAATTCAGTATCGGAAAACACACCATTTTGATTCTTATTTTCATTAATCAACAACTTTCTAACATCATCCTGATACATATCAACATTAGAAGTCTTTTTCGTTTTGTCAATATCCAACAGCTTAGCGTAGTAATCGTTCCAGAACTCCTTAATAATGCGTGCATTTTGCAAAGATTTCTCATTCTCAATGCTATCATCATATGTCTCGGAACAATAAAATAGAACCTGCATACTTTTATTTGTTACCCTAAAAAAACCGTAGTAAGGATACGAATATGACTGAAATAAACTACTAGAATCTAAATATAAGGAAAGGATCAGAATAAGTACTAATGCTCTGTATAATACTTTTCCCCGAGCGATGGTTTAGCGGATTCGGAATTGTAACCAAGCATCCTGGGTTCTATACCCGATTCAACACTAGAGCATGCAGCCGATCCTGGATACATAACTCTAAAAAGTGTGTCTGCAGTTTTGGATCTTTATTGGTAGCTAGTCTTTCACTTCTGCCTCTCCACTCCCATGCCTTTCTTGGTCGGACCAACCCAACCGGCGATTTCCGACAAGTCTTTCTGCTTAGAGCAAGAAGCGGAACCAAAATAAAGCTTTCTTTATTTTCATTTATGGATAACCAATCCATTTTCCAATATAGTTGGGAGATTTTACCCAAGAAATGGGTACATAAAATGAAAAGATCGGAACATGGGAATAGATCTTATACCAATACTGACTACCCATTTCCATTGTTGTGCTTTCTAAAATGGCATACCTATACAAGGGTTCAAGTTTCCATCGATATTTGCGGAGTGGATCATCCCTCTCGAAAACGAAGATTTGAAGTTGTCCATAATTTACTGAGTACTCGGTATAACTCACGCATTCGTGTACAAACAAGTGCAGATGAAGTAACACGAATATCTCCGGTAGTCAGTCTATTTCCATCAGCCGGCCGGTGGGAGCGAGAAGTATGGGATATGTCTAGTGTTTCTTCCATCAATCATCCGGATTTACGCCGTATATCAACAGATTATGGTTTCGAGGGTCATCCATTACGAAAAGACTTTCCTCTGAGTGGATATGTGGAAGTACGCTATGATGATCCAGAGAAACGTGTGGTTTCTGAACCCATTGAGATGACCCAAGAATTTCACTATTTCGATTTTGCTAGTACTTGGGAAAAGCGTAGCGACGGATAATTCCGAATCTACATAGGTCTAGTCCAGGGGACAAATCAATAGGAAATGCTATTTGCTTCTTAAGAAGAAGAACTTTTTTGAAATGAAAGAGTTTCCACGGGCGTCGGATATCATTTCTTCAAATAAGGAAGAAGTGTTATCGAAGGATTTCCTTCCATTCTTCCTAGTATGGAAGAAGTAAAGAAAAAGTACTGCGTCTTGATCTATACGAAAGGGCACTGGTTTTTTCTTTCGGTTTCATTGATAGCAGAAGAGTACGCTAGCTAGCGGAGCCTGAAAACGCTTGCTTGCGCCCCACCCCTACGGAAACTATTGCCTATGCTTGCTGCTCTCTCAGTGTCAGTAGAAGGGAAGAAAAGATGGTCACTCCTTTTAGGAACATGGCGAGCCTTACTTACGACTGTTGCACTTCACTCGCTGCTCGTTCATTCACTTGCTCATGAACTCGCTGCTTCGCCAGAAGCGACTAGTCGCCTCCTTTCCTCCGCCGAAAGATGCTTAGCCAGAAGCGACAAAGGAGGGGAGCTGGGGAAGGCCGGCGATGGTAATGAGGGGGAAGCTGTCGTAGAAGCTTTGCCCCTTGCATTACATAAATGGATTGTTATGAACTTACTAAATGACCTTATTTATTCTCCCGGAACGCTAGCAAATCTAATAGTTCCATCTGCTCTTCTTAACTTAAGAACGAAGGCCGCCATCCTTCTTATTCAGGAACCCTTTGTTTGAGGAGGGTGTATCCCCGGGAAGGGGAGAGTGGCCGAGCGGTCAAAAGCGACAGACTGTAAATCTGTTGAAGGTTTTCTACGTAGGTTCGAATCCTGCCTCTCCCACTTGTTGTAGACTTAAGAGAAGAGAAAGTAGGCGGAAGCCTAGGAGGGCCAACCGAGCGAAGCTCTTTTTTTTGCCGTGCCGTGAAGTGCAATTTTCTCGTATGCGTTTTAGACAGGTTGTTGAAAAAAGACGATCTATAGAGATTCCCCATCTATATCCAATCGAGAATAGAAGCGAGTCGCTTCTGGCGTCGGCTTGTAGTCTCTGCAGTCGGCACACGCACGCGCCCGCCATCATGCCTCCTTGGTTCGGGACGAAGCCAAGCGAGACATACGATAGACGAAGGAAGCGCCCACCTAGCAGGAGGGCTAAAACCTGTAGTTTTGAAGTTGCAAACTCTAGCTTCGAAGCTGGAGTGCTTTAGCCCTTTTTTAAGCAAGAATCACCATCTTGAGCGCCTTGCGCGCTCAAGAACAAGCAAGGGATGAGCGCTTTGTTGCTAAAGCGGATACGTTTTCTTGCTGGGGAAGGCTAATTTGATCGAGGATTGGAGAGGAGGGAGAGGTGGAATAAAAAGCTCGGGATGGATTTTGGAGTCTTTGTGCGAGCCGTATGCGGTGATAGTCGCACGTACGGTAAGGAGGGGGGTTCGCGTCTATACGTGTAGTGTGGTGGTTGGGCCTACCCACCCTATTTGTTCCATGATCTATGGGTCTACTGGAGCTACCCACTTCGATCAATTAGCCAAGATTTTGACCGGATACGAAATCACTGGTGCTCGATCTAGTGGTATTTTTATGGGGATTCTTTTTATCGCTGTAGGATTCCTATTCAAGATTACTGCAGTTCCTTTTCGAGCGGCTGTAGGACGGACGGCCCCCTATAGGTAGTAGGGTAGGGTGGGTGGTACCGCTCAGTTAGCGGCCAATCCTCCTAACTGCGCGCGGGCCGGGCTTAGAGCGCGTGAAACTCATCACTACCTCGTAAGGGCGTTGAGACCATAGCATGTTACACAAAAGCGCCGCTTTCTCAGGAGTGTTGTCACACAGCTACCCGACTAGAAGAGCTACTCGCTCTGTAGTGTTGTCACACAAGATAAGGACGCCGCCCGCCTGCTGGCCGGGCGAATCGAAGTTATCTTCCGGTCAACTGTCCACCCAGTCAAGTGCAAAAAACACAGTGGAATCATGCAATGCACGCTGCTGGTGTGCTTCCTGCCCACGAGGAAAGAAGAGCGACAAGGTTCTGATTTGACTGTTTGCAGCATGGGAGCTGATTACCCAAAAAATCCCTGGGAAAAAAGAAAAGATATCTCGGTAACGAAAACCATAGGAGGCTGTATTGGCGAGATCCAAGGGTTCACAGCAGCCCAAAAGAAAAACCGCCTGGAAGTCCGAGGACCTTTAGTACCATACCGAACTAGCAGCCTTCGCGCCAAGCGACGACCGCCCTTGTCCCTTTCATTTTTCCATTCAGCCTACTTCTTAGCTTTGTTCCGTCAGTCTAAGGCAAAGCTTAAGTGGTTTGCCTACCTTACCCACTTGATGAAAGGGAACGAACTTCGTTTCCTTGGCGGCTTTATGGATGGATTCAGTCAGAAAAACTCCTTCCTTTTGAGAAAAGTGACGCTTTGCGTCTTCGCTTCCGAGGGTTAGGGTATAGGCCATTTCGAGCAAGCTTTTCTTTTTCTCCCGGCTTTCTACAACTTTCTCTTTAGCTTCCAAAGGCGACCCAATGACCTTTCCGGAATTGGAAGTATTCGTCGCCCTACCCTAAGAAAGAAGTCACTATAAAACAGCTTGCCCTCCAGAAGTACCAAAGGTGCGCGGAGCCCGGTGAAAATGAATATGTTTGCTACTGAAAGAAGCCTGCCTATTGACTAATATTCGTCTTTAGAATGAAAGTAGCTATGAAGCCCAATCTATACTGTTGATTCAAAAGGGGGCATAGTCATATGGGTGGGGTGTTTGTGGGGAGCTGCCTTGGATATGAGGAATTCCTCCAATCTAAAAAAAATGAACAAAGAAAAAGTCCGTGACGAAGATCTTTCTTTTCTATCAATAGATAGGAATGAGTGTTCGTTATAGGGGATAGGATCCATCTGCTCTCTCTCTCTCTCTCTATTTTCTTTGATGCAATTTAGAGAGAAAGAGCAGTGCGCATTAGAAAAAAAAGAGAATCGGGAGATGATTCCAAAATAGATACATAGACATCTCAAGTAAAGGGATGTATATATTATTCCTATATATATCATATATCTATGAAAAAAGTAAACAGAGTTCGTTTTTGGGTTCCCCGAAGCCCCGAATGGATTGGATCGTTTCTGCTCCTGCCAACGAAATGAAGGCCTCGCCCCTTCCGAATGCTTCTCCGATCCTGAAGTTCCCGCGAAGAGAATAAGATGCAGCTCCCCCTCCCTCTGTCTTTTTCTGCTTTGCTAATCTTCCCCTCTAACGCGGGCTGGGCTTAGGCGGGCGCGGGAGGAAGAAAGAAAGTCGAAGAGCACCTTCTCCTTTGTCCTTTTTTCAGTGCAACACAGGAAAGCACCCTATTTTTGTAATCCCTGCAGCTTCCCAGAGGCTTGCTTTTTTTTATTGAACACATGGCGTAGCTAGGACCCCTCCAATCATGTTTGAGCCTATGTTCACCCGGGGCCAAAAAAGGAGAATTCCGGAATGCCTGCCGACGTTCAGATAAGGTGCATATCCCTTACCACTAAAGGAAAGGCTCGACGAAGGGGGGGATATTAGCTGGGTAAGGAAAACGCTTTCAGAGATTGAGATGTCGATTTGTTTTTCATCGAAAAGGAAGAAGGCCGAGGGGATAGCAGCCTTCCTTCGGGATTTGCCTGCCGACGTTCTAATAAAGAATTCTGGCTTGGCCCGGGAAAGCACTGGCAACAACATAAAGAAAGGGGTCCATGTAGCTGCTGCGCCCGACCACTGAGCAGCAGGTTCGGCATCTACTACAAAAGAGAGAATCCACTTCAGATAACCACGTCTCTTCTAGGCAGCGTGTGGAATGGCCGAGAGAGGACCAAATGGATATATAATCCAAGCCGAGAGTGGAGTTACGTGAACAGCCGTCTGATGGAAAACAACTTTCACGTTCAGTTCAGAGAGCACTTTTTTCGTTGAGAATAAGTCCTTCCCTTTTGTGTGAATTCCCCAGCGGCGAATTAACAACTTGTGGGGCCCTATCTATTCAATCTCTCGAGCCCCAAGAAAACCCCCCTCTCCCTCGGACTCAATCTCTCTTTTGACTATATATATGTGGGCACCTGATATCTATGAGGGTTCACCCACCCCGGTGACAGCATTCCTTTCTATTGCGCCTAAAATCTCTATTTCTGCAAATATGTCACGTGTTTCTATTGTTGCTTCCTATGGGGGTACATTACAACAAATCTTCTTTTTCTGCAGCATTGCTTCTATGATCTTAGGAGCACTGGCCGCCATGGCCCAAACGAAAGTCAAAAGACCTCTAGCTCATAGTTCGATTGGACATGTAGGTTATATTAGTACTGGTTTCTCATGTGGAACCATAGAAGGAATTCAATCACTACTAATTGGTATATTTATTTATGCATCAATGACGATAGATGCATTCGCCATAGTTCCAGCGTTACGGCAAACCCGTGTCAAATATATAGCGGATTTGGGCGCTCTAGCCAAAACAAATCCTATTTCGGCTATGACCATCTCCATTACAATGTTCTCATACGCAGGAATACCCCCGTTAGCGAGCTTTTGTAGCAAATTCTATTTGTTCTTCGCCGCTTTGGGTTGTGGGGCTTACTTCCTAGCCCCAGTGGGAGTAGTGACTAGCATTATAGGTCGTTGGGCGGCCGGAAGGTTGCCATGAGTAAGGTTGGGAGACCGAAGGCAGTTTTCCGTGCATCGGACACGTAGCTTACCGAATCAGTTGCAACACAGATGGGAATGCATGCTACGAAAGACAGGGTCGAGTCTGATACATCAACCGTCGACTCCATATCCTTGTACGAGTCCACAATCACTACACGAGATGAACCTGGGTTTGGTGAATGGAAGTTGGCCTTAGGTGTAATAGGACTCCCAGTTACTGCGCGCGATCGTATACTGAGGTGCTCCCTGTTGGTTGTTGGAACGACGCGAGCCGGGCCGGGCCTTGATTCCTTTCAAAAAGATGAAGGGACAGAGGTGACTAATTCCCCATCTCATTTGGGGTGGAAAACGAATCGACATCTCGATGTGATACAGCCCTCTCCATTTTCGTTGGGAAAGAACGGCGAAGTCCAGCGGAACCCTCCAATGAAGAAATAAGAGGAGAGCAAAGCGCCAATGGCGCGCGAAGCGCATGCGGAAGGGGCACGGAGAAATAAAGAAGTGTGGGGGAGAAGTAGCCGAGCTCATTCCCTTCGCTTCCTGGGCCCAAAGCAGTGCTTTGTTTCCTGGCCAAATCAAGGATTTGGGGCTGATTGCAAAAGATATCTGAATAGAAAGATAGATCCATCCATCTATCCAGATATCTAAAAAAGAATCGATTTTGATTTCATGAAACCATTGATTCAAAGAACTGCGCTTAGCCCCCCCCCGCTCATGAAACGGCTTTGCTACAATGGATGGCAGAGGGTCCGTAGTACCCGAAGCACTGCAGTGATCCAGTAGCCGGGAAGGGGCCTAGAAGTGCCTACTACTACACCACACTTGGCTCTACACATTTACAGAGCTTACCCCTATCCAGTGTCTGGCAGAATGTTGGGGGCTTCAATCGTCGACTTGTTATCCCCATCTCAGCCCAGGCTAACGGAGCCTGACTTATTCAGGGGAGAGAGTGGAGCCTATCGAAGCACTATTGAGAGTAAGATCCTTGGCTCCTCTTCATTCTCTACAGGGGTCTCTTCCCACATGGAAGCGGGGCAGAGATGGATAAGATCAAACACGGGAATAAGAAGCATTTGAAATGCCTTTTTGATCATTTTGATAGAGGGGGATGGATAAAGTGGGCAAAACAGACTCACATTTTTCAATCGAAAAGATGGGTTCCTTTTTCGTCTCGACAAAGAAAGAATCATCTTGAAAACGCTCCTAACCCCTTCGTAGGGCCGTGTATAGTAAGTGATCCGAACCTGCCCGGAGCGAGCCCCCCTTAGGGGCAAGTGAAGTTGGTGAGCCGTATGATGGGCAACTATCTCCTGCGGTTCGGAGAGGACTCAGCTGTTAGTTAGTACCCCCTTGGTTTCGGGGTGGACCCTTTCACTCTATTTTATTATATACGCTTAGCGAAAAGAATGTTTTTTGATAGACCCAGGACATGGATTCTATATGAACCAATGGATCGTGACAAGTCGTTACTACTAGCAATGACTTCCTCTTTCATTACTTCATCCTTTCCATATCCCTCTCCTTGTTCGATCTTACTCATCAAATGGCACTCAGTTCATATATGTAAGTTCGTTCGATCATTGACAAGGTTCAAAGAAAGGGTGGGCCATTCACCATGAAGGCTAAAAGCGAGATAGGCTTTACTAGACATTTTCGCTTACAAAGGCGAAGACAATTCCGCGTTTTTTCAGCCGATTCTCCGAAATTTAAGACAATTATCCTCACTCAAACCTCAAAAAGTCCTTTTTTCTAATGTAAATTATGTCTGTCTCCTCTGTCCTTCCTAACGCTAGTCTAGTCTCCGATTAAAGGACTGATACGGGCGTGCTTCCTTGCAGATGGTTGTTTTTGACACCTACCCACCAGAAACTTCGCTTTGCCACCCAGGTATAACCAAAGCCTTCCACAAAGGAATATTTACTACTGGGTCCATCACGTGTCCAGATACCGGTGCATCCCTTGCCGTTTCCCCATCGGCTGAAGTTGGATCAAAGTCCCCGGACGCGAATGCTCATTATAGAAAGAACTAGGCCTACTTAGGTAAACAGGCACCCCATCACTACCGTAGTAGTTGAAATCTCTAACTTAGGTGCGTTTGCCCATTACTTCTACCCATCTACGCGATTCTGAGATCCAGCCATTGGAACTGAGAGATCCCCGCTGTTTGACCTACTCAAGTAGGCTTTCTATTGAATATCCACCCATGGTAATTGCTTGACTGGTAGAAGCACCAAGCTTTGGTACTATAGTCGTACTCGAGACCCTATTGAGCTGCTTAGTCTTCTCCTTTCTTTGGCTGGTGAAGGGACGGTGGACTTGTTGTTTCATTGCTCTCGGGCTCTGATCTTGATATTGATTGCCAACTCGGATAGAGGAAGTAAGCTGTTCTGTTTGAGCCATCATTCTCTGTTCTATTGGATTTGACACTTTTTCTGATCTCCCTCTGCCTGTTTTTGAGCTCAATAAAAGAGAAATTTTCATGCCAGTATGGGCGAAAACCATCAATTTTCACATTCCCCTAATAAATGGGTGTTTTTGAGGTCCTTTTTCCGATCAGTTTCATGCCAGTATGGGGTCAAAGTATACAAAAATCACATTCTCCCCGTAGAACGCTGTTTTTAGAGATCTCCTTTTTTGGAAACTTTCATTGCGCATAGTACGAAAACCAACAGAAATACCACTGGCAAAGGTGTTGTGCCGGTTGCCGACCAGGCAATCGACCAGCTTCCGACCAGAAGCGTTGGTCCAGTGAGGTGAGCCACGACCAGAACAGAGTTGTTACAAAGGAAGCCCACTCCCTTATGTTCTGATGGGAAATAGGACTAGGATCTGTAATAGTTGTATCTACTTTCCTTTGGTTTGCATGGGCACGTGATACATTCCTAGCATGACGTTGGAACAAGCAAGGACCCAGCGTGATCCAGAGGGCAAGCCCATCCCGGGTAACTTTGTATCCTGACCCAAGCCGGAAGTTTGTCGAACTTGTAGTCTAGGACATTGGTAGGGATCCGCATGGGCACGCTGAACAATCCGAGGGCCACCCACAACATGAAACATCGGCCCCGCTCGTAGCGCTTGCCGATCATCCCTATCTCTACCGGGCCCGTATTCCCCGCCTCGCTGATACTTATTCATTTCTTTGAATCGATAAAGATGGGTATCCATGCCTCTTAGTTCCGGGGAGATACTGGTTATGCCAGTGTGGACAAGTTCAAATGGAGCAAACCCGCAAGAGCATGGAGCATAGGATTTGAATTAGCCCAATGCGGATGGCAGCGATCGAGCAACTAAACTAGCGAACTCCAAATAGAAATCTTTTGCGCTTTCCTAATGTGTTCTAACAGGTGTTACAAGCTTCAATAATCTAGCGTGAACTAACCCGAACTATGGTTTCGCTTCCCTAAACTATGTGGTATAATCACTTTAAGTGAAGCATGTCCCGATGATTCCCCGGATAGGAGAAGGCCAGCTGGGTCATTTGTTTGTATAATTACGAGTCAATTCACTCCTGCGGTTTTTGCCCGAGTCAAAAGACAAGCAAGTCCTTTCAGTACACAGCAAACGAAGTGCCAGAATGTGAGCCTAGGGTGAACAGTGGTGCTTCCATGGCAGTTGGATAGTAGATCAAAGAGGCAGGCCAGTAGAATATGGAGTTGTTTTCGTTCTCTTGTTATTCTTTTCTGGCTATAAGTATTTCTGTCTTGGATTCGTTTGGCCATTAGGTTTGAATTGCCTTCTCTTTCTGTCTTCCATTTGAATTCTGCGATTTATCCTGCTATTTGGAGAGTAGTTGATATGGTCTTTCTTGGGTTTGGCTTTCAAAGTGCAGTTCAAAAAGAGTGAGCTGCTGTCAATGGCTGGAATGGAATATATAAATAAGATGGAAAATATGGCTTTCTTTCCATCTAACTATTTGAAGTAGTAAGCTTATCTTTTAGGTGGGAATAGTTTACAATCGAGTTTGAAAGCATTAATGAAGTGAGCCTATTACATAAAGTTCTTTTTTGACCTTTTCATTGAAAGTAGCCATAGGCAAGGAAGGCTACCTATTGATATGGAAAGAAAGCCATCTCTGGCTATTCTTTTTTAGGGTGGAAAAGAGTGCTCCATATCCATATATGTGCTTGGAGGGAAGGCCACATCTTTAATTGTATTCTTTTTTGAGGTCATCCTCTTCAGCCTGTGTTAGTAGTGCTAGTTTTTTGTTTTTAGTACCATACGGGTCTATAGAAAGGCTTAGAGGATCCTAAAGTGTCAGTTTATGTTGGAATTGCTTTGCTCTTTTTCAAGCAAATAAGCTTGAAAGAAAGTGCTTTTATTTCAGTGGAAATGAAAGAAGAAATCGTCTATCTAGACAGAGTATGTGTATTATTCGGTCCATGCTTGCCCTTCTAGGCCCTTTAGATCTATATCTATCTTACTATCGAAAAGGGTTTTAGGAGGAGCAGAGCAAGTCGCGTTTACAGCCAGCAGTTCTTATGGGCGTAACTCCCTATAGTATTCCAATAATCTCCTTTCCTCCAATATGTCACTAGTATTCAAGTATGTGGCTCGTATTAGTATGCCAGGCGTTCGAGAGACCAGAATTCTTTTCATAGCCTTCCCTTCAATATGCCATCTTGTCTTGCGGCGCTCTATCCTTCCAAGCGAGCCTGTGCTCGGGGAGCACTCCTTCTATCATTCATAAAATATGCTTATCTCTCCTTGGTCGTAAAGCTTCGCTTTGCTTTCATTTACCGAAAATGCCATTGGAGTTTCCAGCCGGGAGGCGCAGTCTCGTACAAGCAACTTCTCTTCCTCTTTCGAAAAGTAGCAAAGTGGTGTCAGGTTGGAAGCCTGCGGGCCAGTCTGTTCTAGCACCTCATTCTTTACATCCTTGCATTAATCTCTTCCTTTCCTCCTTGCCCTAACTTGAACTAGCTGAAACTAAAATGGCCGGACTTTCTAATGATGGCACTGGCTTGGCTGGATCGACATGAACTTCTATTAGGACAGCAACTATTTTGCCCCTGTCGAACTTTGACTAAGACATAGCCTTGCTGCTGCGGGGCAGCCGACTTCTAATTCTAGTTAATGTCCTTCTTGTTCATGTAGTGCCTGCCTCTCTCCAAAACTCCTTCCCGCACTTGATTGAGCAAAAGATGCAGCTTCACTAATTGAGTTAGGCACCTACACTTCCACTGCAGCTCTGAGTTCATTCTTCAGACCCAAAAGAAATTGTGTCACCAGCAGCAGTCCTCCTACATTCAAATCATACAATTTAACCTAGCAGAGCAGATTCAACTACTTAAGATATTCTTCCTCAGAGCCAGTCTGCTCTCTATCATCATCTATCGTCAAAATAAGTAAATAATGACACCGATATAGATCTTGTTGAGGACCCCCATCCAAGCCATAGGAAAGAAAGCCACTGGAGTGCGACGCTCAAAGCAAAAGTAAGTAATAGGGAAACAAGGTTCTATTAGGCTTGCAGGGCTGCTGCTCTTTGAAAGACGAGGTATAGTGGAAGAGGCGGGTCGGGCAAGTTGAGTACTCAGATTCGGCGCTTGCTTGACATCTCTCTTTGAATCTGAAACCTGACATGACCATTGATTCCGCCTCCATTGCCGGAAAGGATAACGATGGATCTTTAGCTAGCTCATAGGCAGAGGAAAGGTATACGTTAACAGATAAGGAAAAGTGTATCCGCTACCAAATACGTTGTGGAGCCGTGTTCTCCAGTGAGGAATGAGAACCTTTCCGGGGGCAAGGGTGGGCTTTAGCTGAGAATCAAAAGTACGATTCCCCAGAAACACATTCCCTTTCAAGCTGAGCTGAGACGTATCCGGCACCTTCACTTGGTCCAGTGCTGCCTCTGGCACTTCTTTCTCTTTCTTGTGCGAACAAACTAGAACCTGCCAGCCCAGCCCTATCTTCCGAATCAGAATGGACTATTGATTTTGATCTATTGCCAGAGCCCTATTCTTATGATGGAAAGGTCCGTGCTCACATAGCTGTCAGAAAGTTTTACTTGCATCTATTTCAACTAGACGTGAGGTCTCTCCACGGCAACAACGAGGAGGAGGAGATCCACATTTAGAGGGCGAGGGGTTCGAAACTCGGGGAGGTCACATATGGTTGTGGAAGAAGAGCTTGTACGGGCTCCGAGGTCAAAGAAATTCGACAAGTTCTTGGTCGATCGATACCTTTCCATCCCGAGGCAGATCTCCAGATCCAATACGAGTGTAGATACTTTACTCCCTTCTTCCTCAGTGAGTAACGTATAATGTCTAGAACAAAGGAAGTGAGTCTAGCTCCACTCCGAGGGATAAGACGGAAATCTTCTACCGATGCCAACTGCAAGGCGTGCTTTCCTATGAACCGATTCTTAGACTACAGATCTCATCCCAACGATCTACTTGTACGAAAGAAAGAGAGATGATCTACTTGCAGCTACTGTTTGTTACCGCTGAACATCTGCTACCAATACCAAGAAATACCAATACGGACTTCTTGTTCCAATCAAAGCGAGCAAACCTGGGGAAGATAGCAAGATTAGCAGAACGGGAACCCCCCATGGGGAAGGGCTCTGAGACGCACCACAGAGCCCGTAGCAGCTACTTTTAAGGTTTATCGCCCATCGGCCCAGAAATCCATAGAAAGACGATTGAGATTAGTGAATGGCATCGAGCTGAAGTTCATAGAATCTCTAGCGTCTCTTTGTTCGTAACAAATGAGTAACTTAACTACTAATGTGACGAATAGTGCCAGGCGTAGTGTATCACTGGAATTCGATCAGTCTGTTGGAAAGGGATCACTCTCTGATTCTGCTTCAAGTCCTGTGCGTGTCTGTTTCGAAGAATGCTATTCGCTCTAGTGTCCTGTGCCTGTTTCGAAGAATGCTATTCGCTCTAGTGGAAAAAGTAGCGATTTATGGCCATGATCCCGACCCGAACCCTCAAATGATGACGAACGGCTGACTTCACGTAGAACCCGTTATGCCAATCTGGATTCCACATCTGCTACAAGAAAATCGTCTTGAAAGATTGCAAATCAAGCATTCGTCCTTAGCTCAAGGATTGGATTACCGCAGTTCCTGAAAGATATCGTGCCAACAGAAAGATCTCGTTCCCGTAGATTCTGTTCGTTCCAGCAATCATGCCGGAACTCACTGATCCATTCAAAGGATTTCTTTACCCGATGGCCAAAGGACCGATATCTTCTTCTCACGCCTAGCAAAGATCGAGTTCTGTTCTCACTTCACTTAAAGAGCCTATTTCTCTGTTTTTATACCCGTTTAGATAGATGGGCTCTAAGGGAGAAGTGGCGCACTTTCTCGAGCTATCTAAGCATCCAGGGTAGTGATTCCACAAGCTAGAGAGATTCTCCTCTTTTCTTTTTCAGAGTTGAGCTCAGGCTAAGGCCAAGCATGGATCAATGTTTGTCAAATCATTCTCTGTTGAGTTGAGTCCTCGCCGAAGGTGCCGTGCCGTATAGTACTTCTCCGGTTATAGGTGATAGGTGCATGGCTTCCGCTCATAAAGAATGAGTGAGACTGGCGCTCAATCAATCAGCCACCAATAGAGGATAAAGGAAAAAGGGGTTCATCAATGAGAGGCGCATGAGATTCTGTATTGGCCAACTCTTTCTAACTATCACTAGGCTGGATACTCCGATTCTCTGTGGATGATTTCCTTCTCTCTCGTTCAATTCTCTTTGGTCTCGAGGATCACCATTTGGTGGGGTTGGGGTCACACCCAAAGTCGTATTGGAGAATTGAGCGGAACTACTTCCATGTGCACTCTTTTCTCGGGTCAGGAAGCCCTATTTTTGAAGCAGGAAGACCTCTTCGTCATCATTATTGGGGTATGGGCCCTAAATCATTGGAAAAGACGGTTTTATTTAGGGAATTGACACGATATCGCCTCCTTCTGTACTAACACGGGAATGGATGAGTTCACTTAAGAAGCAGGCCTGGCCGGTACTAAAACAGAGAAGTCAACTCAGGTTTCATCTCATCTAAGCAGCAGCCAAGCGATGATTCTGGAATCGTGCCATGCTTGACAGTTGGACTTCTCGCCATACATAGAAATTTATCTGGTACTAGACTTCACACATGTTGCCATCGTATAATCGGAGAATCAACGCTGCTGTCTACCTTCGGAAAGCAAAATAGATGATTTTTGATACTAGGATGACTAATCCTGAGGCCTGTTTTAACTAAAGAATTTACAGGTGGCCCGGTCGGTAAACTATTCCCGAGAGAGGAGAAGCAGAAACATCAATCTGTATTTTCGTATCATATTCCAGCAGCTCCAATGCCTGAGAGCGGGATCTTATCTTCCTAGAAAGAAATGAGTGTTGCACACGGATAGCCAGCTACTCCTTATGAATGGGATGCATGCATATTTCAATTCATGAACTGAAGCTCGTAGAAATCCTTCCTATCCGCCTAGTTACCTATCCGGACTTGTTTCATAGAAATCCTACCTTGCTTTTAGGCGGAGAAAGACTATTTTTTAGTTTCTTCGGTGCAAAAGTGCCGTAGGCAAGTCCGTTTCATATAGCTGCAAAAGTTAGCAAGTCCTTTTTCCCTAAGGAAACTCGATTTCCAATGAAAAAAGTGCGGATCACTATGGGTCAAAAGTAGTGTTTTTCTAGTTTACCTCAAAAATGCATGTTTTGAGAGCAATATTTGTCGATCAAGTCCTAATCACTTAGCTGTAAAAGTAGGCTTGTTTCATCTCCCGAAACCCAGGCCCTCTCCCCAAAACTCCACACCAAGCCTTTAGATACGCAAATATGAGCTTGCCTTGGCTTTATTGCCCTTATCGGATGGAAGTTACGGATGAGAAATGACGTATCTTACGTATCGAATCTCAAGTAACGGATGAGAATTGACGTATTCAAAGTGGAAGGAACGAGTATCGATT
>NC_041387.1:218442150-218467108 GCF_002162155.2 Triticum dicoccoides | reverse complement strand
GGTTATCCCATGACATGAAAAAGACCAATCAAAAACTTCTGCAAGTTAACCCCTACTATCAATGTCATGCAGGAAACTTACATAGCAAATGATGCCACAGAAGAGATTGCAGTACAAGAAGATGAAGAAATCCCGCAGGATCAGGACTCCCCTCCAAATGAGTATCTCATGCATATTTTGGCTCATGCAGTTTCAGGGCAGGTCACTGCTGGCACATTTTCAGTCAAGGTCACTGTTGGTGGACAAACAGGCATTGCCCTTATTGATACCGGCAGTTCAAGTACATTCATTGATTTGTATTTAGCAGTTACAACCACTTGCCATATCCAAAAGAAAAAATCGGCTAAAATAGCTGTGGCTGGGGGAGCCCAACTTACATCTGGGGCAATCATAGCAGACACTGCATTCTGCTTCTTGGTTTTCCAAAGGTCCGGAGGAGCTGAAGAGTTTCTAGTCGAGAAGGGTCGGGCATTAGCAAATCCTTCAATCCCAACTCTTGAAAAGAAGAAACCAATTTTAAGGCATCTCCTCCCCTCGGTGCATATTATCATATAGAAAGAAACGTTGCTATTCCGTTGCGTCTTAGACATTTCACTGATGCGGGGCGGGGAATCGAGTATATTCAGGAGTGCATTTCCCTAGCGGATAAGGTGATTTATGCAAGATCTTGTCAAATTGATTGATTTAGCTGGCGACGAAAAAGAGCACGAAATGCTACTCGAAAACGCGTATAGTAAGTAGTCTTCTTCGATGAGACCTCCACTGTATGCGTTACGAGGCAACTAGCATTTTGTCATTAAAGTTCGTGAAAGAATGTTTCGTTGGAAAAACCAACGCCGATCTAAAACTAAGTCTTCCTTTCAAAAGTGAGCGAGCAAAGCTGAAAAAGATGGAGTTACCTGGAGATGAGATTTCTTTCTACGGATATGAAGGCTAGAAATATGCTATTTGCTGCTATTCCATCTATTTGTGCATCAAGTCCGAAGAAGATCTCAATCTATAATGAAGAAATGATAGTAGCTCGTTATTTTATAGGCTTTCTCATATTCAGTCGGAAGAGTTTAGGTAAGACTTTCAAAGAAACTCTCGACGGGAGAATCGAGTCTATTCAGGAAGAATTGCAGCAATTCTTCAATCCTAACGAAGTAATTCTGGAGGAATCCAATGAACAACAACGATTACTTAGGATCAGCTTGCGAATTTGCAGCACCGTAGTAGAATCATTACCAACGGCACGCTGTGCGCCTAAGTGCGAAAAGACAGTGCAAGCTTTGTTATGCCGAAACCTAAATGTAAAGTCAGCAACACTTCTAAATGCCACTTCTTCCCGCCGCATCCGTCTTCAGGACGATATAGTCACAGGTTTTCACTTTTCAGTGAGTGAAAGATTTGTATCCGGGTCTACGTTCAAAGCTTCTACCATAGACTTAATTCGAGAAGGCTTGATAGTCCTAAGAAAGGTGAGGGTGGGGGGTTCTATTTAGGAAGAATAAGAAGAATCTCATTCATGTGTTCATGCTAACAGAAGAGCGGATCCAATACACATAAGACTTTTTTTCAGGAAATTCCTAATGTAACTGGTGAATTTGGGATGTCATGCCCCACAAGTTAGTTGCCCAAGCGCTCCCTAGGAGGGCAGTCTACCACAAGATAGAGTTTGAGCCTAGAGCCAAAGCCCCAACCCCTCCATTTTAGGTTTTTCTCAGGAAAGAATTTCAAGAAGTCATATTGGCCAGATAAGCCTCTGACGGCTCCATATAGATTTTTCCCCAGTTTTCTTTCAGAAGAAGCGGGAGCCATTTTGTATTGAAACTCGGTATCAGCAGAGTCATCTCCTGAGAAAGACTTCTTTCTTATTTATACAAGATTTCAGAGAACATAGTGAAGCCCTCAAAGCGCTAACAAAGTCGTAAGTAGAGAAGTTTTCCAAAAAGATACCACGTTTTTCCATTAAGTGTGCGTTGTCTGATGAAGAATAACGGGTGAGCCAACTCAATAACCTAGCGGAGGAACCGTCCGGACTTGAAACAGCGGATGCAACCCTTGCATTTCGTTCTTTTGTTCTTTACTCTATTTTCGCTTTGGCACTCACTTCCTTTGGAATAAGGGAATTTTTCTTCTCTACTCGTTCCGTTGACCATCAAACAGTTTCTTAATTATGTTATGTCAAATGATGGGAAAAAGGAAGGAGTAATCAAAAAAGACTAGAACTACCCGATCCGTTGAAATACGATACGAAGGAAACGGACTTCAATCCCTCATTCTTATTGTTTGTTCTTCTGATCCCCTTGTTTTTAACTCGCTTAATTCGGAAGAGGAAAACGACAGCAGCTAAAGTGAGAAATAAACAACTGCTCGGAAAGCTTCGGTTTGAGCGTTGGTTTTGATGATAGTGAAGAAAGCTCGCCCAAAAGACGTACGTGGAACCAATGATACCAAAAAAAGAATCAAATATGAGGAGAACTGGGTGCATTGGTAAATGGCTCCGCCATAGCTTGTACGCCTTCTGAATCCTATTAATGGCGCTCTCCGAATAAATAAGTAGATACAGGCGGACTACATACACGTGCTCTCCGAGTAGGGAAAGTGAGAAATCTACGGTCTTCCATCCGCGGATGTGACAAATCCAATCCAATTTGGTCTTGTCCCGTGGCTCGGACCCGGTCGCGTAAATGCAGCTACCACTACGACGGGATACTATAGTTATTTACTCTGTTTCAATCCCTATTTGGCCATTCAACAGTAGTGTACGGCCTTTGGAAAGCATCTCTTCCTAGAGGGGACTCCCGCTTGTGATCTTCTTCCTTGGGTCGGAGAAAATAGAACTTACCAATTGGAAATGGAAATGCCGAATGAATTGAACCAAACTACGGAAACTGTGGTTGAGCTTGCCTGTCATCAACGAAGGATGGTTGTGAAGTTGGTGGAAGAAAGCAAACCAATGAATGCAGCTAGTCACCCTGAAAGGCGAGCCCATGTCTTTTGAGAAACTGACAAAACCTGTTGTGTTGACTTATCTTATACTAAGGGTCCGTCCCAGCCAACAAGGGATTTCTCATAATTCTATGATGAAACAGCATCATATCTCAGGTTGATTATGAGAGAGATTGAAGTGAAAGAACCCGGTTTCAGAGCGTGGAAACGGAAAAGAATGAGGTGAAAGGGCCGACCCATGCGGCCCACTTAGAATGTGGTTTGACTTCCCCAGGTTGTACAATAGCACTATTTTCTGGACCCAAGTTCGAAAGGATTAGGGCACTGGATTGAAGAATAGCTCAGTCCGATAGAAACTTAGGTTGGGCTCGCGGAGGGATGAGTGGAGCTTCTGTATGACATGTACTGGTGTTTCATTAGTCCCTTGATCGGGTACCCGAAGCTCGCTATGAGGAAGCAGTGCCATTTGGTTCTTCCTTCTTTCACGTCCATCCGCGAATGATTTGAGAATTCTTTTCATCACTGTTTGGATCGCAGACTTGACCGTTGTCTATAGAAAGAAAGTGCTCACTCGTTTTCTGTTTGTTTTCATGTGCGCATACACTCAGCCTAATTTAGTAAGTGTGAAGTGGAAGGGCGAGTACGGGTGAAAGCCCACTACCTTCCGGATAAAAGATATGGTCGATTTGTAGATAGCTTTGCTTCACTATATAGCGTGGGACGAATTGATAAGCTCTGAATGCAGGAAGGGAAACCTTAGAGCTTTCTTCGCTTATCTTCCCAAGCAGACCATATGATTCTCATTATTCTATTTCTCTGTCTTTCCAACCAGCATTCCCGCTTATTCTGATTGGAGTGATGTGTGGTACCGGGGATAATGCAATTGATGGTGCTTGTGGCCCCACGGAATGACCGTCTAAAAGGAAATAGGCAGCAAGGGAGTTGGGTAGACTAAAGATACTGCCTTTAGCCCTCTGCGGCCTTTTTTTTAAGTCGAGTCGTAAGGAAAGATCGATAGGATTTGGTCCATTTGGTGTCCTTCTAGACGGAGAAGCGAGAACCCTTTCTGCTTTGACCGCTTGCCCTCCTGGCACAGATGTGGGAAAAGGTCTCAGTTGCGGAATAAAATATGAATGAAGTTAGAACAATCAGCGTAAGCTCTTTCTCTAGGGCCACTATCAATAGTGACAAGAACTCTTACCAACTAGCTTAACGCATCCGGTCTCCTTCTCCTTCGTACCCCTAGCGGATATGAATAATAGGAAGAAACATGTCCTTTCTAAAGGCGGGCATTAGACCAGAGTTTCGTGAGCCGGAGAAGATCGATAAAGCTTAGAACTTGCTCGTTTGCAGGAGGAGGCGGTGGTATGACTCCGTCCGTTGAACGAGCATTTCATGCCACCTGTTCGGCGTCCACATCCACTACCATTTTCTGATCCCAGTATCTATAGCAAAATCGCTATTTGCCTCACTCTATAGAAGGCCTCCCGTATGTAAGATCACCAACCAAGTTCCTTTCTTCTTTTGTTTGTGCCATCTTTACCAACTTCTACTTCTTGGCTGGCTTGATGCTTACAGGTGTTGCCTCTGCTGATACTGGTCATGGGGACAAGAACTCCGTGGGAAGAGAGCAGATGCCAATCCTAAACAACCCTTAGAATGGCCTCATCCAAACGGATGATTGTCATTGATGAGACGGGCAGGTGGTATGTTGATACTGAGCCGCTTCCCCTGTAGTTGTTAGCTCGTTCTTGACAAATCCGATCGGGTCTTCATAATCTGGAGTAAAAGGATTCGAACCTTTGCATGCCGATACCAAAGACCGATGCCTTACCACTTGGCTATACTCCAAACAAACGGTAGGTTCCTGGAGAACCGTGGAAACTAGTTAGTTCAAATCGAACTCAAAAGCAATGCGCATTTTTTTGATTCACCAAGACAATGCGCCTTTTTTTGATTCACCAAGACCCGCTAAAGGCTGATACAAACAAATAGTGGGAGTTCTTTCTTACGAATATAAATGGAGGAAATATCCCTAGTACCTTTGTCCTCTGCAAAGATCATAAGATCAGATGGAGTTGGATTGATTTCTCGCATCTACTAGATCAGAGATCAGAATCAGGGGAGCTCTCGTAAGTGAGCCTAAGTAAGTAGTGTGGTTCGAGCGGATCAGTGACCGCTGAGTTCTGCTTTCCTCACAGAGTTGGTTTTAGCCGGAACCGCGCTCTTGCCTTCTTCTTGTGCCCCTTGATTATTGATCTGAATTCAAGTTAGATTAGAGAATACCGGTGCCTTTTGATCCACCCTTAGGTTTTAAAACTGTGGAGGTTCAGTTACAAAATGCAGTTTATGAGGCTGCTTTGTGTGCCAGTGTGCAGGAAGGAGAGTTGGAAGATATACCTAGATCCCCCAATAGAGAAAAGAGCGAGCAGGTTACCTACTCTTGTGGTGGATGGCGGCACTAGAAGTTGATGCTTTTTATGGACGGACATAGAAATTCGATTTCCAATAGAGCTGCAAACGCTATTGTAAGCCGAAGACGAATGCTGGCCAAAAGTAAGCAAAGCAGGAGAGGCGTCGTTTCCTTCAGTTGGTCAACCAACAGGTCTCCTCACTCTAGCATTTCTTCTTTGTTCGGTCGCAAGGCAGGGAAATGGAGGATTTGTTTCTGCTCTGTCCTTTACCGCATCGATGGATTCCATTTCAGTGGATAGAGCTCAACCTGTTGCCATCGTCATTTCAATCACAATTCACTTGGTAGGTAGACGCTTGTTTTGACCTCCATAGTGGCACTTTGACCTTCTCTCAACAACATCTACTTCTAATCTGCTTGAATGGCCCTCTTGTCATTTGACCCAGAATTGAACGAGATGACACCCACCAATATCTTCCAACACAGGATCTCCCTTACAGGGCCGTCCTTCTCTCTTTCTTCCCAAGAACATCGGGGTCTGTTTTCTGAACGAGTCAGCACCAGCCCCGTTACCAATACAGGGATCTCGGCCATGAGAACTTGTAGAACTTGTCTCTTGAATTGCATCCCCCCTAGGCCGACCAGCTAAGTAGGACCCACTTAGCAAAACAGGTCTATAGGGCGCTAGGGAAGGGGTATAGAATGGTACTTGAATCTATCTATAGACATAGGATCCCCCAGCCACTGGAATCCATTGGTTTCTGTCTCAATTCGTCATTTGAACTGAAACTAACCACGAAGGGAAAAGAAAATAAGGATTCTAGTTTGCCACTACTTGGACTCAACTTGGACTTTCGGAGGAGCAAACCATTTCCATTAATATATGACTCAGTCATAGCCAAGAGATCATCATTCTAATAACAAGGATCTAGTTTATATATCTTGAATTGGGTTCCATAAGATGCCAAAATAGTGGAAGTACCATCACGTCTACCAAAAGCAAATGGTTTCTATAGATTGAGAAATGGTTTCTATAGAATGAGATATAGTCGAATGTACCTTTAATACTTCACGTGCATTCTTCGCTTATAAATTTAGCCAAGATCCAAACATCTCAATCTCTTCATACGTTCTTCCTGTTGAACTCTTCTTTTCGCTCAACAAATGCAAGTTCGTCAGGGTTTGGTTACTAGTTTTCTTGGAAGGGTTTTCTCCCTTGATCTTTTCCCTTGTTTTATGATTGGAATGAAAGTAGGATTGTTTATCCAATCCAAACTATTTATTGAGGGAAAGTAAGATCAATAGTTGGCCCTATTGTCTGTGCTCTGTTCTGTTAAGGATTTCTGTATTGGAAACATAGGCATCCTGCTATTCCCTGCTCTAGTTTCAGTTCAGTCATAAACCTATTGCCCGGGTCCTTTGATACTTGATTTCCTGGGTCAACGGTACCTAGATTCCCCTTTGGCTTGATCTTACCTTGGATTTATGATTGGAATACAGATTGGATAAACAAGAGGAACTTGGAAAAGAGGGTTGGCCAAAGCATAACGATAGTGCATTAAATCGATTCCACTCTAGTTTTGCATATCTTTTCCCTCAATAAATAGTTTATATATGAAATAAAGTGCCAACTTATTGTTCTTGGAATGCTGATTTCCATGGATTTCTTCTTGGCATATCCCCCCTGATTTGATGACCTGGCTAAAACACCTATTCCTTTTTTCTGGAATTGCTGCCGAAAGCCTGTTTGCAGCATCCATAGCAATACGTGTTAGTACTCAATTCTTTGATTTTCATTTGATGAAGCGAAGACACTTATCTATATACCATTTATAGAGTGGTAGAGTAATCTTGCAATGCGGCGTGAATTGGATGACTTAATAGTTTTCTGCAGTTTAGTACTAACATGCCTGTGTGGTGAACTAACTACCTTGGGAAGCAACAAATATGCCCCCAATCACGCTGCCTATGTGAACAAATTCTAAAACTTTGCATAAGCAGCTTAATTAAGTAGAAAAACCTAATCGATAGCCTACTACTTATACTTCTTACTTTCACTTTGATTTATACTTTGACTTTCCATACCTCTCCCCTAGTGTACTTGAGAGCTTGAAGGGGAAGACAGACTAGAAGACTTCCACACCATAACTTCCTTCCTTGGCTGACTGCCTGGCCTTCAAGAAACTCGAAAAACTGTAATAACTCACTTCACTATGATAACTATCTTTCGAACAGGACTACTACTTAAAGGCTAAAAAGACCTACAACGACTGGCTCACTTGCTTGAAGGACTAATGAAAACACGTCGAACTAGCTAAAAGGATGTAAGTAATAGCGAAACTCAAACAAAAACGGATGCTGACTCCGATATAGATATCAAGGATTTTCTACAAGCCGCCGCCTCACCCTGCTCGCTTACTTCCCACATGCTTGCTTAACTCACTATCTTTTGGGGTAATACACTATATAGATAGGAAAGAGATAAATGAAAGAAAAAGAAGATAGAAATGAATTGATAGAGTCAGATGATGTCACTAGCTTCAACGAAAGGACTAACGAGAACTTTGAAAGTTCTTCCTATCAGCATTAGTCAGCTTTCGAGTCCTTCAAGCGAGTGCCGCAGGGAAAGGAAGAGTATTTCATCATGGCCATTTATTAGGACTACTTGGATAAGTTAGGACAGTTTCTCTAAGGCCAGCTCTTGAGATAGTCGGTTCATAGGCTGTCGTAAAATATGGGTGTAGGAAGCCTGGACTCTGATTACCGATTATGAAAGCGAGGACTCTTTTTCTCTCTCCCCATTAACGGAAAACTATCTTAACCTCCTTCAGCAAGTTCGTTATCTACAAGTAAGTTAGAGAATTCCTGTTGTCAAGCTAATTATCTTATACAAGACTTTTCTATAAGGCCTGCAAGCAGGTTTAGGTGGAAGCAGGAAAGTAACACCACCTGGTTTTAGACCGGGTGTAACTCTTTCTCTTTTGCCCTTTATGCCAGCCTGTTCCCTAAGTAGGATAAGTTCATTGTGTTATTATAGGTAGTATTGCTCTCAAAGCTAGGAAGGAAAGGTAAGGAGTAAGCTTATTTACTAAGATCCTAGCGAGTGGAATACTTTGAACGAGCAGGGGAGCGAGCGGAGTACTTTACGCAAGTAGTGGTTTACCAGGAACCCGTATAAGAGCTAGTCATATAGTCCTTGAAGCATTATTCCTTTTATCGGTAGGGCTGTTAGCAAGGAGTTTGAAGCTTGAGTACTTTCAGCTTTCCTGTTTTAGCTAGGAATGAAGTTGGTTCAGAGGTGTCAAGTAGAGAGGTTAGATCTTCTCTTCCTTCTCATACTGCGAGTAATATCTCTACTACACTTTCCACTTTATGTTGATCAGTTTGAGCATGAGCAGCTCGTTCAGGAGCAGCCGCCCGTGGAACTCTTGTTTTGAGGAAGCAATGAACATTGTCTTTTTCCATTCTCAATAAATGAGGAAGGAGGGGTGAGGTCCTCACTTGCGAGTGAGGCAAGGCTTTCTTTTAGAATACATCCTACCCGATTTTGGTTGACGATTGCGTTCTATTCCAATTATTCACTTGTTTTTTCTTGTCACTGTGGCGAGACCAGATGAGAGAGAGAACTATTTTCCATTTCCAGACAGACCCCGAGCCGAGGTTGGAACAATTCTTTATTTTCTTGTTGGTTCCTTCTTTATTATTTATTCCAAGTTTTTCTCTTCCATTCGGTTCATTAGCTTTAGGAAAAATAGAAGCTGTGGAAATGCTCGCTTCTAAAAGGCTTAAAGGCTCTGATCAAGGCAATGAACATTTTGCACTTTGAAACTAATAAGAAAGGAATTCAAATCAGAGTTCAATACAGACTTTTTCTCTTTTAAGAAGGGTGAAACTTTCCTGCCAATACTTGTGCGCTCTACCCATCTCTACTGAACAAACCCACTACACATCGAGTGGCAGGGTATGCGTGTAGGCCTTTTCAAGGACATTCGAAACAACATGTCGATAAATTGCTATAGAAAGTGGGGCTAGATCGAGAGTTCTGACCTTTTCGTGGGTTGGGTGATCTTCAAACTCTTGTTTTTCTAGCGAAAGAACGCCCTTCTGAGCGATGATCTCCTACAAGCGAGTATAGTAAGGTTGACTTCAATTGAGACAGAAATGTCACTGGTCAGCTCCTTAGCGTGACAATTAACACCACTTTTTTATTACCTAAGAGATTAGATAAGGGAAGAAGGCAGGCCAAAGCTTATAGATTCAGAGATCGTACTTCTAACGCTTTGTCTGAGTCAGTCCTACGACCCCTTCCGGCTGAGACACGAATCCTAGCCTATCTAAGTCGCAGAATGAAGGGCTCTTCAGAAGGCGCCGCCCAAGTCTCCTTTGAGACTTCGGAGTCAGGAATTTTTTTTCCAAGGAAGGCGGATTTTCTGCGTTCCGCAGCACGAACAGGGTGTACAGAAGATCGATGTGCCATTTTTCTAACCACCTTCATTTGTTGTATGATCAGTAGGGAAGGGAGCCTTTGATAAAGGGACCCCCAACCAAGGAATCTACTGTCTCAGAGAGACAGTCAAGCTCGTATCGCGGAACTAGAACATTTCTTTGATTGATAGGTCAGATAGGAAGCAGGCAAGCAAACCAAGTTATAGGTTTGGAAGTTAGAACTCAGAAAGGTTGTCCTGTGACTACCTTTGAAGTCTTTGGGTAGGACATCAGGCTAAGGTCTTATGATGAGCCACGCGCATATGAGGTTTACTGCAGCCCTAAAGCTCTGTCCCCTATCCTACCACTAGATCTCCTATGCCGGAACATGAACAGAGAAAGCTGTGAGTGTAGTCTTAGGAACGAACCGGGGGTTGCTCTCGCAAAAAGATTGTACTAAAGAAAGCTAGAAAGCTCAATTCCAAGCTTTAAACCTCTGGTCCACGGGTCGGTGAACGAATGGGTTTTGGGAAATAGAGAACATGGACTCGATTGAACAAAGGTGGCACCGGAATGAATAGACCACTTGTTTCGGGCAAGAATGAATGGGACTGATCGAATCGAGTTACCGAGCGACCTCCACTCTTCGACTCGATCTTTCGCTTCTGCTTTTCTCTTGTTTTTATTTATTAGCTTTTTAGGGAAAGAAGAGGGTCTGAAATACAACTATGTCTACGAGTGCCGCGAATGAACCTTCGGTTCTTCCCAAGAACAAGGAGACACCAACTAAATAACTCGTATCAGGCTACGGGAATAGTGAACGGGAAGAAGGAACTAGTGAGGCTTTCGTTGGTCAAACAATATGCCCTCCTCACTTGAGGAGAGTGAAGGTCATGACTTATTGAAGCAGAACGTCAATTGGCCAAGAGAAGGGGAACTCTTTTCGTCGGTAACTATTGAATTGCCTATCTAACAATGGAGCGAAGCGGAACGTTGAACGGGAAACTCGTGTTGGAAACTCCCTTAATAAATAAGAGGATATGACTGATGGAAATGTGTGCCTGTCATTTACTAGCCTGCCTGTCATTTAACACGAAGGCAATGAAAAAGCACTAACATTCATTCAAGTTGGCAATCCCCTGATCTTTGCTTCCGGTGTCCGATCCGAATTGACATATAATGACCGTAGAATTGTTTGCACTTTCGAAAGGAAAAGTGACAGGCTAGATGCCCTCTACCTCTTAGTTCTCAATGTTAGTAAACGGAGTGCGTTATCAACTCAATAATAAATCTCCCCTACACCGTAACCGGATTACGTTCATTCAAGTTGGCAATCCCCTGATCTTTGCTTCCGGTGTGCGATCCAAATTGACATATAATGACCGTAGTTAGCAGGCAATGGCCAAGGTCAGTGCATCTCGAACTAGTGGGTCACTATATCTAAACTATCTAATACAACTATGGAATGCGCTTTGAATTGCACTTCTGCTAGTAACCACTACGAACCGGAAAGGAAGGAAGCAGCTTTAGAGGAGGGATGCTGTCAAACAAAGGATTTTTTATATTCTAAAGATACCGGTTCAATATGTCATTTTCGAAACCGAGGACCACACCGCTGGGAGGACAACTCAAGCACCAAAGACAAAGGTATCGCTCGTAAAAGTGATTTTCATCGTAGTACTCGCTCTAGCGTTAGGTTCAATGCAGCGTGTAAATACCTCTAGCCCTAGGGAAGGGGGCGTGCCGTTCCCAATGGTGGAATTGCTTCTTGGCTGCTTTGCCGAGGAGAGCGCTCGCTACCCAATCCCCCTAAGATAATGTAGTTCCCAGGTTGCCTACTAGATACCGTTTACGGCTATATCCGTGTAGGAAGCCGAGGAAAGAGATAATTGATAGTTGCCAAAACCACGTAAAAGAAATGAGATTGAACATATTTCAATTCAACAAATTCTGATTGTTTCATTATCAAATGCAAGGGATGTGGGACCAGGTTCTATTATTGGAGTTAAGCGGTGTAGGAGCCGTGTCGTTCCTGTGTATTAGCTCGTTGTTAGCAGCCCCGAAGGGCGTAAAGGGGGTAAAAGATTTCTCGGAAGCAGCTCTTCGCCTGTTCCAGCAACCACCTTTTGTACAAATCTTGCCGATGTTGCATGTAATCCTTTGTACGAAGCCGGGCGCAGACCCCGTGCATAAGTAAAGCTCATGTGCTCCGCACATCTTGTCAATTTCATGCTTTCTACATTCTTTTGCATGTGTTATCTGACACTTTGTGCAGCGCCTACCCCCGGTAAGCAATAACGAGCCGTAAGGCTCCATATCTTTATTTTCTCTTCTTTCTCTTTCTCAAAGAAAGGAAGGATCCCTCGCCCACAAGTTTGCCGGGGGGAAAGGAGAAGATAATGGTGTGGACCAAGCGTCGTTCGAGGAAGTTTCGCCTTACCGGGAAGCAAACGACAGAAAAGCTAAGTTGCTAAAGTTTGAGCAATCAGTTTTAAATTTTTAAGTTATCTTCCTCGAACGACCGTGCTTTGTATGGAAAACCTGTGCGCGGAGGAACCAACTCGTAGCTAGTTGCGCCCTTACTTTGTTTCGAGTCCGCTCAACAACTTAAGTGAGCTGCGACTAGTTGCGACAAGGTTTCTTGTCGGTAGCGGCACCGCCAGCAGGCTGCTGACGTCCCGCACTCAGTGCTCGCGGCTAAGGTACCTGCGCCGACAAGTTCCCTAAAAGCGTAGGGCAAAAACATACAAAGGAAGGAATCAAGTAAAGGAAATAACATCGCAATCGCTACCCAAAATAGAGTCATATTACAAGATAGCTTGTCGCAGCTCTAACAGATTGTTCTCATAACATGACCAGCAGCGACAAGAAAAAGAGAAAACGGGCGGCCTAATCTATGCGATCGCCCTCAACCCTCTTGATCCCGCTCACCTTGTCCACAATGGGTGCGACAAGGGTCTTGAGCGCTTCCAGATCAGCATCCGGCAGCAAGGTCCTGAGGACGTTGGTGAGGTTGAGGCCTGGGTTGCGGAAGGACACCTGCACCAGCACCTTTTGAAGAGCTCCCGTGCAGATCTTGCGCGACTCGTCGGCCAGCTGCTTTGGGATCTTCTCCCGGAGTCGCTGGAGGGCCGTTGCCACGCCTTTGAAGAACAAGCTGAGCTTGGCGCTGGGTTGGAGGTGCTCATCGGAGGAATACCCGAGATCCTCCATCCCCAGCTGCGCCAGCTCCCTGTCGATGGTTGCGGCAACATCCACGAGACCCTCGGTCCAGTGCTCCACATTCTCCCTAAAAGTGTCCTGGGCGGCAGCGGCACTTGCCAGCTGCGCCTCGTCGGCCTTGATCTTCTCCTTCAAGGCCACCTCCTGCTCCCTGGCGCCGTCCAGCGTCTTGGTCAGAGTAGTCGGCTTCAACTCAAGATCTGCGTTGGAGTCCTTGGCGGCGCTAAGCTCCTTGCTCCTCTCGGCGAGACGACCCTGCAGCTCGCCAAGGGTGTAGGCGTCCTTCTCGCGCTCATGCTTGAGCGCAGCAAGCTCCTCGCCGCTCACCTTGAGATCAGCCTCCAGCTACGCCACCTTCGTCTCCAGCTCCTTCTTGGCGGCCTCGGCAGCTGCGGCAGCATCCTCTGCTTCCTTGAGAGCCCCGCCAAATGTTTGCTCGCGCGCGGCAAGCTCCTCCTCGTGGCTGTCAAGGTTAACCTTCCGCTGCGCCAACTCGCCTTCCTGCGCAGACAGCTTCTCGGCAGCAAGCCACTGTTGCTCTTCAACTTCAGCCTTCTCGAGGAGGAAGGCTTTCCGCTCCTCTGCCAGGGACCGGAGAGCTTCCTGGTTGAGGCCCCGGAGCTCCTCCACGCGCTTCTCGATGTCCACTCCCGCCTTCGCGACAAGCTCTTATCGGGATACCAGCTTGGCCTATTGGGCGCGGTAGAGCGACAACAGCTTCCGCAGCAGCTACTCCTCCTCAGGCTCGCCGTTGCTGCTGCTCGGTGCGTCGACCAGCGTCAGCCCAGCGGAGACGAGCAACTCTTCATCAAAGATTTCTCCTTCGATCGGCGCCCTGGAGCTCGACGCCTAGGGGAGCTTGATGAAGATGCCATCGCCGGCCTTCAAATAGGCGTCGGGCTAGGGCTCTTCGGAGCCTGACGCTGCAGCAGCGGCGGAGGGATCGGCGGTCGGCGCAGCGCCTGACGCTCCTGCGGCCTCGGGGCCGTCAGTGCGATCGCCGGACCCCTCGCCAGCTTCTGCGGTGACAGCTTTGGCGGCCTCTCCGCCGGCGGGATCATCAGCGCCGGCTTCTTCTTCGTTGACAGCGGCGTCGTCGGTATTGCCGCGCGCGTTCTCCTCGCCGGCGACCTCGGTTATCCATCGGCTCCGTAGCAGATGGACCTGACGACCGGAAAAGGGAGAAAAGTTAAGCAAAATTTCAAAAAGAAAATCAGAAGAAGAAGAACCCAAGGGAAGTTTTCAAGCAAGAGGATTACCTGTACTAGGATCTACAGTCGTGGTCTCCACCACCGGGAATTGTCCCTTGCCGGAGAATTGTCCCTTGCCGGAGACTTCTCCCTCACCGGAAAATTCTCCCTTGCCGGAGAACGCTCCCTTGCCGGGGAATCCTCCCTTGGTGGTGTAGTCGAAGCAGATGGCATGTCGGGAGCGGCTTCCGGGCACTCCTGGTGAGACTGCTCTGCTCCTACGCAAACCAATAGTCAGATGTCATCAAAGAAAGGGCACCCATGCGCGCCTAACAGCAGGAAGTAAACCATATACTTACGCTGGGGGCTATGCTGGGGGCTACTTTGGGGAATAGTTGCCGGGTCCGGCAAGGTGGTCTCGGACACACCCCCTGCTGTCGCGGTGGGTTCGTCCTCGATGACAATCACCGGGACCTTGGCTCTCTTTGCCACCCTCTGGGCCAGAGTCCTGAAAAGGAATGGGTTCGGAGTAAAGCAAATCAGATACAAGACAAAACAGCAAGAATTGAAGAACTACAAGTACAGTAAAGAATCTTACTCTTCCTCTTCCTCGTCGGAGCTGAGTGCGGAGAGGTCGAAGTCCGGCCCACCTTCGGCATGACCAGGCGGAGGAGTAGTTTCCCTTAGCCGCTTTGCGGGAGCAGAAGCGGTGGTCTGGGAGGGCCCCGCTCCAGTTGCCGCAGCGGCGTGAGGTGCTCCCGGGGCAATAGTGCTTGCCACGGTGGAGCGCATCGCGCGGCGCGGCGACTGTTGACCCGTCTGCCGCCCCGCTACGTCCCCGGCCTTGCGAAGACGCCTTCTTGGTGGAGCTGGGGGCTCCGCTTGCGGCAAGCTGTCTGAAGGTGAGAAAGAGGAGGAGTCGATCTTCAACAAGTCGCTCGCGCCCTCGGGGGCTCGCTCGACTCAGCTTCAGGCCCGACAAGCTCTCCCTCGCCGGCAAGCTCCTCTTGCTCGGCAAGGCTTGCCGCCTCTGCTGCCTCTGCCTCCTCCATGGTGAATCATAACTCGCCCGCGGCAGCGGCTGCCGCCGCCTCTTCCAGCCTAGTGGCGATGCGCTGCATCTCCGCATCGGTGGTGTCGCGAGTAAGGCTCTTCTGTTCATCGGAGCGGACCAACATTTCTACCAAGCCGTCAAAGAACTCCTGCACGACGTCGTCTGCAGGCTCTTGCCAAGTTGGGACAATTCCACGCGAATCGCACAGCGGCATCATTGCACGGATGCGGTCGAGCGAGGAGTTGTTGCACAGCGGAACGACACCCCTTGGCAACCTGAACACTTCAGGATGTTGAGGATCGTGCTTGAACAGTTCCAGGAGCATCGCGTCCAGTTCCAAGACAGTGAAGTTGAAGTTGAGGCCCGGGCGCAGCCTCATGATATCCGCCGCATTCTGGAACTCCCAGGCGGTTCTCCTCCTCTCCTGCAGGGGGGCAATGCGGCGGCGAAGAAAATCTGCGCCAACGGCGCCTACGGTGAGCCCGGCAAGCCTGAGGCGTAGGATCCGGGTGACGGCAATCTTCAGCCTATCGTCTTCTGGGGCCACGTTGCTCCAATTGTTGCCGCGCGCTACTGGGCTTAGCGCTGGGCGTTAAATGGCTGCGGGTTCTCCTCGACAATCCAGCACCAGTCTGCTCTCCATTCATCCCACTTGCTGCGGAGCTCTCCCTCTAGATAAGCTTCCTTCTTGCCAGTTCTCGAGATCCAGGCGATTCCGCCGGATAAAGGCTCCCCTCTCTTGACTCGGGGCATAAAGAAGTGGCAAAAAAGATCTACATTTGGATAGACTCCGACAAAGTTTTCGCAGAGATGTGCGAAAACTGCCATGGTCAGAACGGCGTTGGGGGTGAAGTCAAGGAGGCGGAACCCATAGGTGTTCGTAATGTCACAGAAAAATTCAGAGAAAGGCCGGCAGAGCCCGCAGTAGAAGAACAACGCGAAGAAGGGATATCCATTCGGAGCCAGTTCCGAAGCGGCAGCTGAGAGTACCTTCGTGCGCGGATGCGCTCGCGTCTCCGTCGACCAGAAGAGGTGGTAATACTCCCTCAGCTCCTTCGCGGCAAGCTGAGGGGGGAAGGTTGCCCACTCCTTTTGCAGCGCCCGAGCCGCTGCGCCTCGGCCGACTTCACAACCTTCCCGGCTTTCGGAGCCATGACGGAGGTGGTGAGAGAGATCGACGGCGTTGGTGGTGCCGGTGGCGATGGGGGGCGGAGCGCTGCTCTCTTTCAGCTTTGGGAAGAAGGGGGGAGCGGCGGAGGTTTTTTTTTTGAGATTGGAATAGCAACCGGCGAGATGGGTGAACTGCCCCTGTTTCCCCTGCTTATAAAGAGGGAGGGGGCAGACGTTCCGTCTTTCCGAATAAAGAAACCACACATGATCTCTCCCACGACGCCGCATTCGACGCGTGCCGTTCGAGGAGGGCGCGGTGGATACAGAGTGAGATACGGCGTAACCCAGGCCGCGCGTGCCCGTGCCCTGTTTTGGGCCTGGCCCAACAGCGCTCGGCACCGTGTGTGGCCCAGGCCCGGGGGATCCTGTCGGTGTACTAGAGTAGGGGTACCCTAGTATCCCTAACTTGTGCACGGGCAGTTGCAGCACCCCGCGGCAAGGCTTGCCGGGTGACCACCAAGGTCCTCCGTGGTTCCTTTGGAGCCATTCAAGAACAAAGTATTCAAGCCAAGGAGACAAGGCCCCGGCAAGAGGAGCATGCCGGGAAGGCCAACCAAGGCATCTCAAGGAACTTGCCGCGACGCGCCACGCGTCCCGGCGAGGCCCGATGAGCGACAAGCTTCCGGACGCGACAAGACAACGACCGCGGCAAGGCGCTTGCCGCGGCAAACTACCACTCTGTACCCGCACTCCAGCACATCCACCAACATGTCGCCCTAGGACATTTCCAGGCGCGCGTGGCAAGAGCTTGTGCGGCCAGCGGTGCGTGGTGGCAAGCGACGCTGACAAGATTGCCATCGTGGCAAGCGGTGGCGTCCTTGACGGTCCCTTTTTGCACTATTTGGGTGACGTAGATGGGCATTTAATGCCTTTGTCCCCTGCCGTCAGGGTTAGGTATGATACACTGTACAGGTAGTTGTACCAACCGCAATTCCTTTTCTATTTTTACCCTTGTCTACGTTGCCACCTGTCGGATACCCCTTTAGCATATAAAAGGAGGCCCATGCGCAACGTAGAGGGGGGTTCGAAGGCAGAAAAACACTCACGCTCGGTCTCGTTGGCAGCTAGTGTGTACTGTAGCACTCAGCGCTCCTGAGCAAGAACTCAATACACTCAGACATGCAGCAGTAGGAGTGTTATCTCTCCGGAGAGCTCCGAAGCTGGGTAAACTGCTCGTGTGCTTCGCCTCGATCCGCTCTTCGTGCGATCTCCGCCCCCCCGCCGAACCGAAAGGGGCTCGGTCCGCCGGTCCCATAGGTGTTCGTGGATCACTTTCCCCGACACCCAAGGACACGGTGATACATCTCCGTCGTATCTACTTTTCCAAACACTCTTGCCTTGTTTTGGACTCTAACTTGCATGATTTGAATGGAACTAACCCGTACTGACGCTGTTTGTAGTAGAATTGCCATGGTGTTATTTTTGTGCAGAAATAAAAGTTTTCGGAATGACCTGAAAATCCACGGACCAACTTTTCAGAATAAATAAAAAATACTGGCGAAAGAATTAGCATCAGGGGGCCCACACCCTGTCCACGAGGGTGGGGAGCGCGCCCCCTGCCTCATGGGCCCCCTGGGCGTCCACCGACCTCAACTCCAACTCCATATATTTGCTTTTGCGGAGAAAAAAATCAAAGAGAAAGTTTCATCGCGTTTTACAATATGAAGCCGCCGCCAAGCCCTAATCTCTCTCGGGAGGGCTGATCTGGAGTCCGTTCGGGGCTCCGAAGAGAGGGATTTGTCGCCGTCGTCATCATCAACCATCCTCCATCACCAATTTCATGATGCTGACCGCCGTGCGTGAGTAATTCCATCGTAGGCTTGCTGGAGGGTGATAGGTTGGATGAGATTTACCATGTAGTCAAGTTAGTTTTGTTAGGTTTTGATCCCTAGTATCCACTATGTTCTGAGATTGATATTTCTATGACTTTGCTATGCTTAATGCATGTCACTAGGGCCCGAGTGCCAAGATTTCAGATCTAAACCTATTATGTTTTCATGAATATATGTGAGTTCTTGATCCTATCTTGCAAGTCTATAGTCACCTATTATGTGTTCTGATCCGACAACCCCGAAGTGACAATAACCGGGATACTTCTCGGTGATCACCGTAGTTTGAGGAGTTCATGTATTCACCAAGTGCTAATGCTTTGGTCCGGTACTCTATTAAAAGGAGGCTTTAATATCACATAGTTTCCATTAGGACCCCGCTGCCACGGGAGGGTAGGACAAAAGATGTCATGCAAGTTCTTTTCCATAAGCATGTATGACTATATTCGGAATACATGCCTACATTACATTGATGAACTGGAGCTAGTTCTGTGGCACCCTATGTTATAACTATTACATGAGGAATCGCATCCGACATACTTATCCATCACTGATCCAATGTCTACGAGCTTTTCACATATTGTGCTTTGCTTATTTACTTTACCGTTGCTATTGTTACAATTAATACAAAACTACTACCATTACTTTTGCTACTGCTACCGTTACTTCCATACTACTTTTCTACTAAATACTTTGCTGCAGATACTAAGTTATCTAGGTGTGGTTTAATTGACAACTCAACTGCTAATAATCGAGAATATTCTTTGGCTCCCCTTGTGTCGAATCAATAAATTTGGGTTGAATACTCTACCCTCGAAAACTGTTGCGATCCCCTATACTTGTGGGTTATCAAGACTATTTTCTGGCACCGTTGCCGGGGAGCATAGCTCTATTCTTTGAGTCACTTGGGATTTATATCTTCTGGTCACTATGAGGAACTTGAAAGACGAAAGAACTAAGATTTATCCCTCAACTACGAGGGGAGGTAAGGAACTGCCATCTAGCTCTGCACTAGATTCTCCTTCTGTTATGAGTAAGCTTGCGACACCTAAACCTGCTTCTACTATTAATTCTGATATGTCGCGTGCCACTTCTACTATGCATGATACTTATGATGAAACTACTTCTATGCTTGGTACTATTGTTCCATTAGGTGAATTTCTTGATGAACAACTTGCTAGGATTAGAGAGAATGAAATTCTTGAAACTGATACTATTGAAGATAGTGATGATGAAGGTTCTCCCCCGAAGTATGAATTGCCTGTTGTTCCTGAGGGTTATGTTATGGATGAAGAAACTACTAGAGATATTCTTGCTTGCAATGATAGATCCGATCTTAAGAAGTTATTAGCTAAACTAAAACAGAATTCTCTCTAAATGCTGGAATGAAATATGACCCTACTTTTGCTACTTCACCTATCTTTGTTACGGATAAGGATTACGAATTCTCTGTCGATCCTGAAATAATTACTTTGGTTGAATCTAATCCTTTTTATGGCTGTGAATCTGAAACTGTTGTGGCACATCTTACTAAATTGAATGATATAGCCACCCTGTACACTAATGATGAGAAATCTCACTACTATTATGTCCTTAAGATATTTCCGTTCTCATTAAAGGGTGATGCTAAAACTTGGTTCAATTCTATTGATCCTGGTTGTGTGCATAGTCCCAAGGATATGATTTATTACTTCTCTGCTAAATATTTCCCTGCTCATAAGAAACAAGCTGCCTTGAGGGAAATATATAATTTTGTGCAAATTGAAGAAGAGAGTCTCGCACAAGCTTGAGGAGGCTTCTCCGGTTACTTAATGCTTTGCCTGATCATCCTCTTAAGAAAAACAAAATACTTGATATCTTTTATAATGGACTAACTGATGCTTCCAAGGACCACTTGGATAGTTGTGATGGTTGTGTTTTCAGGGAAAGAACAGTGGACCAAGCTAAATTGTTATTCAATAATATGTTGACTAATGAAAATAATTGGACTCTTCTTGAGCCAATTCCTAAGCCAATTCCTGAGCCAACTCCTAAACCAACTCCAAAAAAGAGGGGTGTTCTATTTCTCAGTCCCAAAGATATGCAAGAGGCAAATAACTCTATGAAAGAAAAAGGTATTAAAGTTGAAGTTGTTAAGAATTTACCTCCTGTTGAAGAAATACATTGTCTTAATTTACCACCTATTGAAGAAACACATTGTCTTGATAACCCGACACAGGTAGTAAAGGTAAATTCTCTCTATAGATATGATAAGGTTTAAATCCCGTCTACTAAGTTTGCTAGCCAATGCTTGGATGAATTTGATGAATTTATGGCTAGACAAGAAAATTTCAATGCTTATGGTGATAGAGAATAAAGAGTAATTCGTACATGATTGGACGCTTGAGTGATTATAAGGCTAGAGTTAAAGGTGAACTTAAACTCATTAGTAAATATGCTTCTATGGTTCCCACTCAAGCAGAACAAGTACTTAAGGCTCAAAATGATTTGCTTGATGAATTAAATAATAAACATGACTTTGCTGTTAGAGTGGCTACTAGAACTGGTAAAATGACTCAAGAACCTTTGTATTTTGAAGGCCACCTAAGAGAATTGAGCAAGATTCTTAGAGAAATAACGTAGACGCACCTGGTCCTTCTAAAAATAAGAAAAAGAAAAATGATAGGACTCCGCATGCTTCTAGTGAACCTGTTATAGACACACCTGAGAATCCCAATGATATTTCTATTTCTGATTCTGATACACAATCTGGTGATGAACATGAACCGAGTGATAATGTTAAAGATAATGTTCATGTTGATGCTCAACCTAGCAATAATAATGATGTTGAGATTGAACCTGTTGTTGATCTTGATAACCCACAATCAAAGAATCAACGTTGTGATAAGAGAGACTTTGTTGCTAGGAAGCACGGTAAAGAAAGAGAACCATGGGTTCACAAACCCATGCCTTTTCCTCCTAAGCCATCCAAGAAAAATAATGTTGAGGACTTTGAGCGCTTTGCTGAAATGATTAGACCTATCTTCTTACGCATGCGCTTAACTGATATCCTTAAAGTGAATCCTTATGCTAAGTACATGAAAGATATGATTACAATAAAAGAAAGATACCAGAAGCTAAAATTTCCACCATGCTTGCTAATTATACTTTTAAGGGTGGAATACCAAAGAAACTTGGAGATCCCGGAGTACCTACTATACCATGCTCCATTAAAAGAAACTATGTTAAAACTGCTTTATGTGATCTTGGAGCCGGTGTTAGTGTTATGCCTCTCTCTTCATATCGTAGACTTGAGTTGAATAAGTTGACAGCTACTGAAATATCTTTGCAAATGGCTGATAAATCAACTGCTATACCTGTCGGTATTTGTGAGGATGTGCCTATTGTGGTTGCAAATGTCACTATCTTAACGGACTTTGTTATTCTTGATATTCCCGAGGATAATAGTATGTCGATTATCCTTGGTAGACCCTTTTTGAATACTGTGGGGTCTGTTATTGATTGCAACAAAGGCAATGTCACTTTTCATGTTAATGGTAATGAGCATACGGTACACTTTCTGAGGAAACAACCTCAAGTTCATAGCATCAATTCAATTGGAAAAATTCCAACTATCAATATTGGAGGTTTTGAATTTCCTCTTCCTACTGTCAAGAAGAAATATGATATTCTTATTATTGGGGACATTCATATCCCTGTTGAGGTAACCTAGTGCTATTCAAAATTTCTGTAGTTCCATGTTATTCGGAATGAGTATGTTAACAAGACTTGATCAACCTTGTTAGTGGATTCCTTTTGATGAGCATGAGATGGATGAAATTAGAAGGCACAACCATCTGTACCCTCTTTTTACTTTCTGTTATTTAGAATAAATAAAGTAAAAATAGTATTATCTGTCTATTTTCTGAATTATCCATGCAATAAAAAATATCCCGAAAATAAAAGTTCTCCAAATTCCCTGCAAATTTAATATGATTTTTTCTGGAATATTTGAGAATATCTGGCACTAAGAACACAGCAGGGGGAGCTGGCACCTAGCCACGAGGGTCCAGGGCGTGCCCACCCCTACAGGGCGCGCCCCCTGCCTCGTGGGCCCATGATGGCTTCCCTCCACTTATTCCTGCACCCACACACTTCATCTTCCTCCCAAAAATAATCACCATCCAGCTCAAGCACGAGTTCTAGCTCACATTGCTGCCATTTTCGGTCTCCTTGCTCAAAGCTCCATTCACAAAACTGCTTTGGGAGATTGTTGCTTGGTATGTGACTCCTCCAATGGTCCAATTAGTTTTTGTTCTAGTGCTTTATTCATTGCAAATTTTTGCTGCCTAGGTGATCCTGTTCTTGAGCTTTCATGTCAAATTTATGAGGTCCCAAGTAATTCTAATGCATGATATAGGCTGTAGGCACTTGTGGGAGTAGTTGCTATCAATTTTGTTGAGTTTGATTCACTTTTATTTCGAGTTGCTAAAAATTTCAGAAATTTTCGGAAAAAGATGAAGAGATTGTTCTTGAGGGGCTCTTCTAGCCAAGGCTCTAAGGATAAACAAACTAAGGAGAATGAACAAGTATAATCTTCCTCGTGTGGCGGAAGTACGGTCGTGTGAGTGGCCTTGTATTATTTCTTGAGAGCAGCCAGGATTTATGAAGACTTTTATTCTTTGGCTGATAATTCGGGCCTCACCGACTTCCTCCACGACCAGGCTGAACAATATATATTACTCACTATAGCGACAGGACCTCAAACAGTCCGATCTCTGTACATCAGTGTCATCCCTGGATCGGTAATGCTGACACGCACAGTACTTGAAGGATTTATACAGAGTAGCAATCACACACTTATTACATCGAATGTCTTAAAAGAGAACTTATTACAATAAATATGGCTTAAGGCCATCTAATAACGATAACAGCGGAAGGCTTGGAAGATAAAGCGAGTCCATCAACTCCAACGGCATCACTAAGTGAAAGATCACGACCTAAGGAACCTTACTCGTCATCTGAAAAGTCTGCAACATGAACGTTGCAGCCTAAAAACGGGTCAGCACATGGAATATGCTGGCAATGTAACACATAGAGAGTAATGAACAGAATAATGCTATCACTACATGCATGTATGGCTGGTGGAAAGCTCTATGGTTACCGTTTTGCATAAAGCCAATTTTTCCCTATAACAAAGGAATAAATTTTATTTAACTATCATGGTGGTTGTTAAACATTCAGAAGGTTCCTCCAACTCAATCCCAATTAATCTTCATCAATAACCCAACAAAATTAAGTTAAGTAACATGATGAGATTCACATGATAATCCAAGTACTAGATACTCAAAACGTCCATAACCGAGGACAAGGCTAACCATGATTAGTTTATACACTCTGTGGAGGTTTGCGCACTTTTCCCCACAAGACTCGATCTCCTCCGTAGAATTTCTTGCACTACATGGTGTTTGAGAAACGGATGACTGAAACACAGTCTTTCAGAAGCACTAACTCTTTCCTCTGGGTAGATAGTACCAACCTACATCCCCTACATCTGCTAGCCTACCACTGAAAGAGGTCACACAACATACTCAACTATCCTAGAGCCCATAGTAATTTGCGGCTGCACACGGAAGTTTCTAGCATGAATAATCTCATGATCCCTTTCAGCCTGGGTGGCAGTCCATAGGAGAATCACACGGTACCCCGGGATTTTCAAAAATACAGGCAACACTGGGTTCTCCAGGTGCCTCAGTCCACCAAGATGTGTATTAAAGTTGCCACCTTAAGTTGAACCATTAATTAACAATCTCACATTTGTCATCGATACACTGACCCAATCCACGTCTACAAGCATAGCATAGCAATATAAGCAAACGTAGAAGTAACTCCCAAAGGTTTGATAATAAATAGGGCAATAGGTACTACCTCATGAAATTGTTTGAGGATTGATCTAATGCAAGAAAACTGGGTAGTAAAAGAGGTATGATCAAAGTGTTACTTGCCTTGCTGATGATCCGTGAAACCTAGAGACTCGTAGTAGCACGCTGCGCACTCCGGGTACTCTATCGCAAACAAACAAGCATAGAATAATCACTCATCTAAAGCACGGGTAAAACTCAAATAAGAGATCTAACCAAAAAGTTCAACTTAAGAACTGCGGTTTGCAAAAATAATCAAATCAAACGAAGCAACGAAACTCAAACGGTTAAAGAAACAAGCTTCATTTACTAATATGGACCTAAGTCAAATTTTACAGTAGCAAAAACTTGTTTGAGTTGGTTAAACGGAAAGAGGGTTTCGAGATGAAACTCCAGGCGCTTGAATCGCCTGATTCCGATAAACGAGCAAAAAGTTATACTAAAACGAAAATTGGATCAGAAATCACGATCGAAAATAATCGCGAAAAATCTGAGAAAAAGAAAAACTGACGAACAGGCTAACGAACGAGTGTTCGCTATCTGCGGCTAAACGGTGAAAACCGTTTGTTAAAACGAACATACGGACGAACATCCGCTTAATAACTAAACCGCGAAAACCAACGAACCAAAACTAAAACAACAGATCTAGGGTTTAAAAAAACCCGAACGATTTTATCAAAAAAAACGGCCACGGCTACCTCGGGTCCGGCGGGGTTCCGGTGAGGCGGCGAGGCGGCGGCGGGCTCCCGCGGGTGGCGACGGGCGGCGGTGTGGCGGATTCGGCGGCGGCGGGACGGGGCGATGGCGACGACGAGTGGCGA
>NC_041387.1:218395688-218441565 GCF_002162155.2 Triticum dicoccoides | reverse complement strand
GTTAACTTTAAAAAAATTAATTCCAACTGTAGAAATAGAAAGAGAAGAAATACTAAACAGACTCCAAAAATTCCAAAATAAATTTTCTCCGTCCTCTAAAAATAAGCCGGACAAGGTGAACATTTATTTGGGCCTAAAATGAAATTTTGAAAAATGTGCATTTTTCCTAAATCAAATAAAATAGCGATAAAATCCCGAAATAAAATCTTATTTGATTTTATTATTAAACCTCCAATATTTCTTTATTTTGGGAAAGTCATTTTATTCCCTCTCTCTTATTTTTATAAAAGAAATATTCAAAGATAAAATAATTTAAATAAAATGATCCTATTTTTAAAAATTTGAGAAAACTCAAATATGAAAATAACAAAATCCCCAACTCTCTCAGTGGGTCCTTGAGTTGCGTAGAATTTCTAGGATCAAGCCAAAATGCAATAAAATATGATATGCAATGATGATCTAATGTATAATATTCCAAATTGAAAATTTGGGATGTTACAAACCTACCCCCCTTAAGATGAGTCTCGCCCTCAAGATTCGGGTTGGCTAGAAAATAGGTGAGGGTGGTCCTTCAGTAGGTCTTCTTCTCGCTCCCCGGTGGCTTCATCCTCGGTATGGTGGCTCCACTGAACTTTGCAGAACTTGATAACCTTGCTGCGCGTGACTCGACTCGCAAACTCGAGAATCTTGACTCATTTCTCCTCATAGGTCAAATTGCTATCCAACTGAATCGCTTCCAGTGGCACTGTATCTCTCAGAGGGATATCGGCCATCTCTGCGTGGCACTTCTTCCACTAGGAAACGTGGAACACATCATGAACTCCTGATAATCCTTCGGGCAATTCCAACTTGTAAGCAACTTCTCCCATACGCTCCAAAACTTTATATGGTCCCACTAAATGTCGCGCTAACTTTCCCTTAACTCCAAAACGCTTAACTCCTCAAAGTGGGGACACTCGAAGATAAACTTTGTCTCCGACTTTGTAAACTGTCTCGTTGCGTTTAGAATCTGCATAGCTCTTCTGCCTGGACTGGGCTACCTTGAGCCTATCACGAATCAGCTTAACCTTCTCTTCAGACTCTTTAATCAAATCTGGTCCAAACAACTGACGGTCTCCAACTTCATCCCACAACAATGGGTACTGCACCTCCTTCCGTACAAAGCTTTGAAAGGGGCCATCTTCAAACTGGCTTGATAGTTGTTGTTGTAAGATAACTCTGCATATGGAAAATTGTTGTACTAACTAGATCCATAATCCAGCGCACAACCTCTCAGCATGTTCTCCAGAATCTGGTTGACTCTCTCGGTCTGTCCATCTATCTGCGGATGAAAGGCTATACTGAACTCTAGCCTGGTACCCAAAGTTTGGTGCAACTGATTCCAGCACTTTGAGGTAAACTAGGTTCCTCTATCTGATACAATGGTCCTCGGAACTCCATGCAGACATACGATCCTGGTCATGTATATCTTTGCCAACTTAGCACCGGTGTAAGTAGTCTTCACTAGGATGAAATGAGCTAACTTCGTCAAACGAACAACTACAACCCATATCGAGTCATAGCCTAAACGTTTCCTGGGTAATCCTGTAATAAAATACATGCCTAGCTTATCCCACTTCCATTCGGGTATCGGCAATGAGCTGTAGCAATCCTGCTGGCTTCTGATGCTCTGCCTTTACTCTCTGACATACATCACAAACTGCTACATACTCCGCAATATCCTTCTTCATTCCGGTCCACCAGAAAGTGTCCTTCAAATCCGGATACATATTGGTATTTCCTGGGTGAATTGAATACGGTGAATCATGGGCCTCCTGCAGAATCAACTTCCTGACCTCCGGATCACTAGGCACATATACGCGGTCCTCAAACCATAGGGTATCGTGCTCATTCTCATGAAATCCCTTAGCTTTTCCTTTCCTCATCTTCTCCTTTATCTCGGTAATCTCCTTGTCTGTCTTTTGAGCTTCTCCTATCTTATCCATCAGAGAAGACTGAATCCCCAATGCTGCTACATAGCCTCTCGGAACTATCTGCAAACATAGCTCGCGAAGATCCTCAGCTAACTCCTTTGGTAACTCTCCGGTCATGAAGGTGTTGACATGGCTCTTGTGGCTCAACACATCAGCTACTACATTATCCTTTCTAGGGTGATATTGCAAGCTCATATCATAATCCTTAATGAGCTCCAACCATGTCCTTTGCCTGAGATTCAACTCCTTCTATGTGAAGATGTACTTCAAACTCTTGTGATCCGTGTACACCTCACAATGGTTTTCGATGAGAAAATGTCTCCATGTCTTCAATGCATGCACTATGGCTGCTAACTCCAAATCATGTGTAGCATAATTCAACTCGTGGGGCTTAAGCTATCGTGAGGCATACGAAACAACTCTTCCCTCCTGCATAAGCACTGCTCCAAGTCCTCGACGAGAAGCGTCGCAATATACTTCATAATCCTTGCCCTGATCCGGCAGAATCAACACCGGTGATGTAACCAAACGTTTGTTCAACTCCTGAAAACTGGCCTCACATTCCTCAGTCCATTTGAATTTGGCGTCCTTCTTCAACAACTCCGTCATGGGTTTGACAATCTTCGAGAAATTCACAATGAACCTCCGGCAGTATCCTGTGAGTCCAGGAAAACTCTGGATCTCTCCAACTATTGCGGGGGATTACCAATTTGTCATAGTGACAACTTTGGTGGGGTCTACTGCTATTCCTTCTCCGGATATAACATGTCCGAGGAATCCAACTTCCTTTAACCAAAACTCACACTTGCTGAATTTGCTGTACAACTGATGTTCTCTGAGATTCCCAAGTATTAAACGCAAATGCTCCTTATGCTCCTCTTCATTCTTCGAGTATACCAAAATATCATCAATGAACAGCACGACGAACTTATCCAGAAACTCCATAAACACCTTGTTCCTCATGTTCATGAAATAGGCAGGTGCGTTAGTCAGACCAAATGACATAACGGTATACTCATACAGCCTGTACCTTGTGGTAAAAGCTGTCTTAGGTATATCCTGCTCTCGAATCTTCAGCTGGTGCTATCCTGATAGCAGATCGATCTTGGAAAATACTTTAGCTCCTTGCAACTGGTAAAATAAATCATTGATTATCGACAGTGGGTACTTGTTCTTGATTGTCACTTCATTCAACCCTCGATAATCGACAACCATCCTCAATGATCCATCCTTCTTTTCCACTAGAAGCACTGGCGATCCCCAAGGTTACGAACTTGGGCGAATATAGCCTTTATCCAGTAACTCCTTAATCTGCTTCTTAATTTCCTCTAGATCCTTTGCAAGCATCCTATACAGTCTCTTATATATTGGCCCTGTGCCTGGCAAAAGCTCGATCAAGAACTCAATGTCTCTATCCGGTGGCATACCTGGCAACTCCTCTGAAAATACGTCAGGGAAATCCTTCACCACTGGTACTTCCTCCTGTACAACTCCTGATAAGGGATTCACTTGAGTCCTCTTCGACACATGCCGGGATACATATCTGATCCTTCTTCCTTCTCGTATGGTAAGCAAGATCGACTTACTGGTGCATTCCATGTTCCCTCCATACTTTGATAACCAATCCATGCCTAATATCACATCCAGTCCTTGTGACTCCAATACTATTAGGTCTGAGGGAAACACGTAGTTACCAATCCTTAAGAGTAATCGATCACACCATAGACTAGCCATATACTCTGCTCCTGGCGAGGTTACTAACATGGGTGACCTAAGGGCTTGGGTTGGCAGTTTATACTTATCCACAAATCCCCTTGATATGTATGAATGTGATGCAGTATTATCAAAAAGAACGATTGCAGTAAATGACTTAACGAAAAACTTACCTATTACTGCATTTGGCTGGGCTTCAACCTCCTCCACGTTAACGTGGTTCACCTGTCCCCTGTTGAAAGGGTTAGGCTTCTTCCTAGAGCTTCCATTTACATTTCCATTCTTTGCTTCAGGACATTCAGTGGCATAATGTCCAGTCTTCTGGCACTTGAAACAGGTAATGTGGCTTAGATCCCTCTTGGCTGGTGTTGATGGGTTGGCACGATTCTGTCCATTCCTTTCTCCATTCCCATTGCCATTCTTGGGGCCACTATGGTTATGCGAACTCCCTCCATTATGATTGTGACCTCCATGGAAACGAGGCTTTTACTGAGCTCCAGAACTGTACTTCCCTTGTCCATACTTCCTCTTGTGGCTGTCAATCTGCTGTTGCTTCCCTTCAATAATGAGAGCTCGGTCTACCAACTCCTGGTAGTTGTTGAAGGTTGCCACCATCAACTGCATGCTCAGCTCATCATTCAGTCCTTCCAGAAACTTCTCCTGCTTAGCCGCATCCGTAGCAACGTCATCTTGGGCATAACATGCTAGCTTACTGAAGTCATCCACATACTGGCCAAGGGTACGTCCTCCTTGGCGTAAGTTGCGAAACTCACGCTTCTTCATTGCCATAGCTCCTGCTGAAACATGGGCAGTACGAAAAGCCTGCTGAAACTAGTCCCATGTGATAGTGTCGATGGGGTAAGTGGCTGTGAAATTCTCCCACCATGATGCTGGGGGTCCATCAAGCTAGTGTGCGGCAAAACACACTCTCTGCGTATCTGTGCATCCTGCAGTGGTCAACTCCCTTCCAATCTTGCAGAGCCAATCATCTGCATCTATCGGCTTGGTGCTACTAGAGAACACCAACGGATTGAGCCTCAAGAAACAGGCTAAGTGATCAACTGGTGGTGGTGGTGGTCGGTTGTTGTTGTTGTTGTTACCTTGATTCTGATTCTGGACTAGTATCTTCATAGATGCATTCTACTGCTGGATCAACTGTGTGAGCTCCGTTGGGAAAGCAAATCCATTGTCGCATCTCGAAGGCATCTGAGGGTTTAGAAAAGATGAGAATATAGAATAGAATGGGGTCTAGAGAAAAAAACACTGCCCATATGCACATGAGACAAACACAAACAAATCACTTCAATCAATTTCAAACACGGGCATACAACGGTCTAACTATCGTTACAAAAGTGCTCGGACTATATGATATACATGGGGAAATACTACTACTGTTATGGTGGTCGACTAGAAAAATTGATCGGTTGAAGACTCCATGATATTTGCTCCAGCTTCATCAACAAAGTCATCATTACTATCGTCAGGGTCTGAGTCGGTGTCGTCGATGATGGTGTAGTTCTCTGGGCAAGTGCAATCATCGTCTTCTCCTCCCGGCGCGGGGAATCCCATAAATACTTTTAGTTTCTTCTTCAGGTCATCATTCTTATCCATGAGTGTCGTCATTTCCTCCTCATATCCATCGCGTGTAGACTTGAGTTCTTCTTCCAGCTCCGTGATCTTGGTCATTGCCTTCTTCAGATCTATCATGTGCGCACATCTGGTTCTCCTGGCGGCGAATGTACTGGTTTAACTCCTGGATGAATGCTGCAATGGATCTATCCTTCCTAGTGCTGATCATCTCTCATTGCTCATCTCGGCAACCACAAATCTGATAGATAGTATCCTTGAGATCCTTGTGGTAAACTTCTCCAATGCGTCCCATGGTAATGTGGGCTGCCATGCTCTTTCCTAGACTTCGGGTTGGTGCATCAAAGGAAAACTCTATGGGCTAAGTGACTGGCATGAATGACCTCCATGGAACTTGAACTTGAATTATCCAACACTCCTCTTCAGGTAAAGTGGCGATGTAGGTCCCGGTGAAGTTTGGTACTCCGATATTCAGGTATCTAGTGACTTCCTTCAAGAGGCGTCCAAAAGGTGTATCTTCATCCGGTTGCATGAACTTGTTCCTTGCATCTTCCATCCTAAAGAGTAGAAAAGGAGAGGAGTCATAAATGAGAAGAGAGTACTGATCTAGGGCTTTAGCTTAGTGGTCATGTCCTACAGTCAGCATGTGCTCTAACACCATCTTGTAGCGACCAGACCTAAAACAGTCTGATCTCTGTACATCAGTGTCATCCCTAGATCGGTAATGCTGACATGCCAGTACTTGAAGGATCTATATAGAGTAGCAATCACACACTTATTACATTGAATGTCTCAAAAGAGAACTTATTACAATAAATATGGCTTAAGGCCATCTAATAACGATAATAGCGGAAGGCTTGGAAGATAAAGTGAGTCCATCAACTCCAACGGCATCACTGAGTGAAAGATCACGACCTAAGGCACCTTACTCGTCATCTGAAAAGTCTGCAACACGAACGTTGCAGCCCGAAAATGGGCCAACACATGGAATATGCTGGCAATGTAACATATAAAGAGTAATGAACAGAATAATGCTATCACTACATGCATATATGGCTGGTGGAAAGCTTTATGGTTATAGTTTTGCATAAAGCTAATTTTTCCCTACAACAAAGGAATAAATTTTATTTAACTATCATGGTGGTTGTTAAACATTGAGAAGGTTCCTCCAACTCAATCCCAATTAAGCTTCATCAATAACCCAACAAAATTAAATTAAGTAACATGGTGAGATTCACATGATAATCCAAGTACTAGAGACTCAAAATGTCCATAACCGGGGACACGGCTAACCATGATTAGTGTATACATTCTACAGAGGTTTGCGCACTTTTCCCTGCAAGACTCGATCTCCTCCGTTGAATTTCTCGCACTACATGGTGTTTGAGAAACGGATGACCGAGACACAGTCTTTCAGAAGCATTAACTCTTTACTCTGGGTAGACAGTACCAACCTACATCCCCTACATCTGCTAACCTACCACTGAAAGAGGTCACACAACATACTCAACTATGCTAGAGCCCATAGTAGCTTGCGGATGCACACGGAAGTTTCTAGCATGAATAATCTCATGATCCCTTTGAGCCTGGGTGGCAGTCCATAGGAGAATCACACGGTATCCTGGGATTTCCAAAAAATACAGGCAACACTAGGTTCCCCAGGTGCCTCAATCCACCCAGATGTGTATTAAAGTTGCCACCTTAAGTTGAACCATTAATTAAAAATCTTGCATCTGTCATGGATACACTCACCCTATCCACGTCTACAAGCATAACATAGCAATATAAGCAAACATAGAAGTAACTCCCAAAGGTTTGATAATAAATAGGGCAATAGGTACTACATCATCTACTTCCCAAAACCCACATGTTAATCAGATCCTAACCATGCAATTGTTTGAGGATTGATCTAATGCAATAAAACCGGGTAGTAAAAGAGGTATGATCAAAGTGTTACTTGCCCTGCTGATGATCCATGAAACCTAGAGACTCGTAGTAGCACGCTGCGCACTCTAGGTACTCTATCGCAAACAAACAAGCATACAATAAGCCCTCATCTAAAGCACGGGTGAAACTCAAATAAGAGATCTAACCAGAAAGTTGAACTTAAGAACTCTGGTTTGCAAAAAGAATGAAATCAAATGAAGCAACAAAACTCAAACGGCGAAAGAAACAAGCTTCGTTTACTAATCTGGACCTAAGTCAAATTTTACAGTAGCAAAAACTTGTTTGAGTTGGTTAAACTGAAATACGGTTTTGACACGAAACTCTAGGCGCTTCAATCGCCTGATTCCAATAAACGAGCGAAAAGTTATAGTAAAATGAAAATCAGATCAGAAATCGCGATCGAAAATAATCGCGAAAAATCCGAGAAAAAGAAAAACTGACGAACAGGCTAATGAACAAACGTTCGCTGTCTGCGGCTAAACGGTTAAAATTGTTCGTTAAAACCAACGTACGGACGAAGGTCCTTTAAATAACTAAACTAAGAAAAACCGACGAACCGAAACTTAAAAAACGGATCTAGGGTTTTAAAAAAAATCGAATGATTTTATCAAAAAAAACCGGCGGCGGCTACCTCGGGTCCAGCAGGGTTCCGGCGAGGCGACGAGGCTGCGGCGGGCTCCGGTGGCAGCTACGGACGGCTGGGCGGCGGATCGGGCGGCGGCGGGACGGGGGGATGCCGGCGGCGGCGAGTCGCGGCGGCAACGCGGGGCGACGGCGGCGGCCGCGGATAGAGTTTGGCGGCGGGGTTGGCTTGGGGCGGTGGTGTGGGCTTCGGGGCAGGGGGGCCCGGCTTATAAAGCTCCCCCCTCGGACGGAGTCCCGCTCGGGTACGGCCCGGAGTCGGTTTACTTTTTGTTTATTTTTTATATATAATTCCGACATGCAGAAAAATAAATAAAAGAAATACTAAACAGACTCCAAAAATCCTGGAATAGATTTTCCCCGTGCTCTAAAAATAAGCCGGACAAGGTGAACATTTATTTGGGCCTAAAATGCAACTTTTAAAAACGCGCATTTTTCCTAAATCAAATAAAATAGCGATAAAACTCCGAAATAAAATCTTATTTTGATGCTAGTTGGTTTATTTGGTGGAAGATCATTTGTTCAGATCCTCTATGCATATTATTACCCCCTGATTATGAACATGAATATGCTTTGTGAGTAGTTACGTTTGTTCTGGAGGATAAGGGAGAAGTCTTGCTATTAGTAGTCATGTGAATTTGGTATTCGTTCGATATTTTGATAAGATGTATGTTGTCTAGCCTCTAGTGGTGTTATGTGAACATCGACTGCAAAACACTTCACCATTATTTGGGCCTAGAGGAAGGCATTGGGAAGTAATTAGTAGATGATGAGTTGCTAGAGTGACAGAAGCTTAAACCCTAGTTTATGCGTTGCTTCGTAAGGGTCTGATTTGGATCCATATGTTTCATGCTATGGTTAGGTTTACCTTAATACTTTTGTTGTAGTTGCGGATGCTTGCAATAGAGGTTAATCATAAGTGGGATGCTTGTTCAATTAAGAACAGCACCCAAGCACCAGTCCACCCACATATCAAATTATCAAAGTACCGAACGCGAATCATATGAGCGTGATGAAAACTAGCTTGACGATATTCCCATGTGTCCTCGGGAGCGCTTTTCCTATTATAAGAGTTTGTCCAGGCTTGTCCTTTGCTACAGAAAGGATTGGGCCATCTTGCTGCACTTTATTTACTTTTGTTACTTCTTTCTCGTTACAATTTATCTTATCACAAAACTATCTGTTACCACTTATTTCAGTACTTGCAGAGAATACCTTGCTCAAAACCGCTTATCATTTCCTTCTGCTCCTCATTGGGTTCGACACTCTTACTAATCGATAGGACTACGATAGATCCCCTATACTTGTGGGTCATCAAGACTCTTTTCTGGCGCCGTTGCCGGGGAGTGTAGTGCCTTTGGTAGGTGGAATTTGGTAAGGAAAAAATTATATAGTGTGCTGAAATTTTCTGTCACTTTTTACTATGGAAAGTAATTCTCTGAGGGGCTTGTTTGGGGTATCTTCACCCTTTCTAGTAGAGCAAAGAGTTGCTCCTCAACCTACTGAACCTACTGAACCTATTGAAAATGAAACTCCTTTTGGAATCCCTTTGGGTATGATGGAAAAACTGCTAGCTAACACTTTTACAGGAGATGGAACAAATCATCCTGATGAACATCTACTCTATGTGGATGAAGTTTGTGGACTATTTAAGCTTGCAGGGAGATGCATTGACATGGTACAGGCTATGCGATGATGTTGTTAAGAAGAAGGCCTTCCCTTTATCTTTGAAGGGAGATGCATCGACATGGTACAGGCTATGTGATGATATGAGATCATGGAACTATAAAAGATTGAAATTGGAATTTCATCAAAAGTATTACCCTATGCATCTTGTTCATCGTGATCGCAATTATATATATAATTTTTTGCCTCGTGAAGGAGAAACCATCGCTCAAGCTTGGGGGAGGCTTAAATCAATGTTATATTCATGCCCCAATCATGAGCTCCCAAGAGAAGTAATTATGCAAAGTTTTTATGCTCGGCTTTCTGATGACAATCGCACCATGCTCGATACTTCTTGTGCTGGCTCTTTTATGATGAAGACTATTGAATTTAAATGGATTTATTTGATAGAATTAAATGCAACTCTGAAGATTGGGACCTCGACGAAGGTAAGGAGTCAGGTATGACACCTAAGTTTGATTGTGTCAAATCTTTTATGGACACCAATATTTTCCGTAAGTTTAGCACTAAATATGGACTTGACTCTGAGATAGTAGCTTCTTTCTGTGAATCTTTTGCTACCTATGTTGATCTCCCCAAGGAGAAGTGGTTTAAATATCATCCTCCCATAGAAGTAAAAGTAGTTGCACCTATTGAAGTTGAAGAAAAGACTGTCACTTATAATGATCCTATTGTTCCCACTCCTTATGTTGAGAAACCACCTTTCCCTGTAAGAATTAAGGATCATGCTAAAGCTTCAACTGTTGTTCGTAAAAGCAATATTAGAACTTATACACCTCCTAAGAAAGTCAAAGTAGAACCTAATATTGCTATTGTTAAAGATCTCTTGTCTGATAATATTGATGGGCATGTTATTCAATTCTATGGTGAAACTGCTAGAATTGCTAAACCTTGTGCTAGAGATAAACATAGACTTGTGGTAGGCATGCCTGTTATTTCTGTTAAATAGGAGATCATTGTTATCATGGCTTATGTGATATGGGTGCTAGTGCTAGTGTTATACCTATTACCTTGTATGAAGAAATTATGCATGATATTGCACCTGTTGAGTTAGAAGATATTGATGTTACAATTAAACTTGCCAATAGAGATACTATATCTGCAATGGAAATTGTTAGAGATGTTGAAGTCCTGTGTGGAAAAACCAAATATCCAGCTGATTTTCTTGTTCTTGGTTCTCCACAAGATAGCTTTTGTCCCATTATATTTGGTAGACCCTTCTTGAATACTGTTAATGCTGAGATAGACTGCGAAAAGAATGTTGTTACTATTGGCTTAGATGATATGGTTCATGAGTTTAATTTCTCTAAATTTAGTAAACAACATCGTGAGGAAGAATTGCGTAGTAAAGATGAAACCATTGGTCTTGCTTCTATTGCTGTACCTCCTACTGATCCCTTAGAACACTATTTGCTAGACCATGAAAATGATATGTTCATGAATGAAAGAAGGGAAATAGATGAAGTATTCTTTAAACAGGAACCTATTCTGCAACACTATTTGCCTGTTGAAATCCTTGGGGATCCTCCTCCACCCAAGGGTGATCCCGTGTTTGAGCTTAAACCATTGCCTAATAATCTTAAATATGCTTATCTTGATGAAAAGAAAATATATCCTGTCATTATTAGTGCTAACCTTTCAGAGCATGAAGAAGAAAGATTATTGGAAACTCTGAGAAGCACCGTGCCACTATTGGATATACTCTGGATGATCTTAAGGGCATCAATCCCACTCTATGTCAACATAAAATAAATTTGGAAGCGGATGCCAAACCAGTTCATGATCCTCAACGATGTTTGAATCCTAAAATGAAAGAAGTGGTAAGAAAAGAAATACTCAAGCTTCTGGAGGCAGGTATAATTTATCCCATTGCTTATAGTCAGTGGGTAAGTCCTGTCCATTGTGTCCCTAAGAAGGGAGGTATTAATGTTGTCCCTAATGATAAAGATGAATTGATTCTGCAAGAATTAACACAGGTTATAGGATGGTAATTGATTTCCGCAAATTAAATTAGGCTACTAAGAAAGATCATTACCCCTTACCTTTTATTGATAAAATGCTAGAAAGATTATGCAAACATACACATTATTGCTTTCTAGATGGTTATTCTGGTTTATCTCAAATACCTGTGTCGGCTAGAGATCAATCAAAGACTACTTTTACATGCCCTTTTGGTACTTTTTCTTATAGACGTATGCCTTTCGGTTTATGTAATGCACCCGCTACCTTTCAAAGATGCATGATGGCTATATTCTCTGATTTTTGTGAAAAAAATTGTGATGTTTTCATGGATGATTTTTCTGTCTATGGTTCCTCTTTTGATGATTGCTTGAGCAATCTTGATCGAGTTTTGTAGAGATGTGAATAAACTAATCTTGTCTTGAATTGGGAAAAGTGCCACTTTATGGTTAATGAAGGTATTGTCTTGGGGCACAAAGTTTGTGAAAGAGGTATTAAAGTTGATAAAGCCAAGGTTGATGCTATTGAAAAGATGCCATGTCCCAAGGACATCAATGGTATAAGAAGTTTCCTTGGTTACACCAGATTTTATAGGAGGTTCATTAAGGACTTTTCAAAAATTTCTCGGCCTGTGACTAATTTACTACAAAAAGATGTACCATTTGTATTTGATGATGATTGTGTAGAAGCATTTGAAATACTTAAGAAAGCATTAGTATCTGCACCTGTTGTTCAGCCACCTGATTGGAATTTACCCTTTGAAATTATGTGTGATGCTAGTGATTACGCTGTAGGTGCTGTTCTAGGGAAAAGAGTTGATAAGAAATTAAATGTTATCCATTATGCTAGTAAGACTCTAGACAATGCTCAAAGAAATTATGCTACTACCGAAAAGGAAGTTTAGCAGTTGTATTTGCTTGTGATAAATTCAGACCCTATATTGTTGATTCTAAAGTAACTATTCACACTGATCATGCTGCTATTAAATATCTTATGGAAAAGAAAGACGCAAAACCTACACTTATTAGATGGGTTCTCTTGCTGCAAGAATTTGATTTGCATATTGTTGATAGAAAAGGAGCTGAGAACCCCGTTGCAGACAACTTATCTAGGTTAGAGAATGTTCTTGATGACCCACTACCTATTGATGATAGGTTTCCTAATGAAAAATTAAATGTCATAAGCACTTCTCGTAGCACTCCATGGTATGCTGATTATGCTAATTATATTGTTGCTAAATTTGTACCACCTAGCTTCACATACCAACAAAAGAAAAAGTTTTTCTATGATTTGCGAAATTACTTTTGGGATGACCCACATCTTTATAAAGAAGGAGTAGATGGTGTTATTAGACGTTGTGTACCTGAGCATGAACAGGAACAGATCCTACGCAAGTGTCACTCCGAAGCTTATGGAGGACACCATGCTGGAGATAGAACTGCACATAAGGTATTGCAATCCGTTTTTTATTGGCCCACTCTCTTCAAGGATGCCCGTAAGTTTGTTTTGTCTTGTGATGAATGTCAAAGAATTTGTAATATTAGTAGACATCAAGAAATGCCGATGAATTATTCACTTGTTATTGAACCTTTTGATGTTTGGGGCTTTGATTATATGGGACCTTTTCCAACCTCTAATGGATACACACATATTTTAGTTGTTGTTGATTACGTTACTAAGTGGGTAGAAGCTATTCCAACTAGTAGTGCTGATCATAACACCTCTATTAAAATGCTTAAGGAAGTTATTTTTCCGAGGTTTGGAGTCCCTAGATATTTAATGACTGATGGTGGTTCACACTTTAATCATGGTGCTTTCCGTAAAATGCTTGCTAAATATGACATTAATCATAGAATTGCATCTCCATATCACCTGCAGTCTAGTGGTCAAGTAGAATTAAGCAATAGAGAGCTCAAATTAATTTTGCAAAAGACTATCAATAGGTCTAGAAAGAATTGGTCCAAGAAACTAAATGACGCATTATGGGCCTATAGAACTGCATATAAGAATCCTATGGGTATGTCTCCATATAAAATGGTTTATGGAAAAGCATGTCACTTACCTCTCGAACAAGAACATAAGGCATATTGGGTTATTAAAGAGCTCAACTATGATTTCAAACTTGCCGGTGAGAAGAGATTATTTGATATTAGCTCACTTGATGAATGGAGAACCCAAGCTTATGAAAATGCCAAGTTAGTTAAAGAAAAAGTTAAAAGATGGCATGACAAAAGGATACAAAAGCGTGAGTTTAATGTAGGTGGTTATGTATTGCTATACAACTCTCGTTTAAGATTTTTTTTCAGGAAAGTTTCTCTCTAAATGGGAAGGTCCCTACGTTATCGAGGAGGTCTATCATTCCGGTGCCATAAAAATCAACAACTTCGAAGGCACAAATCCGAAGGTGGTAAACGGTCAAAGGATCAAACACTATATCTCAGGTAATCCTATAAATGTTGAAACCAATATTATTGAAACCGTAACCCCGGAGGAATACATAAGGGACACTTTCCAGACCGTTCCAGACTCCGAAAAGGAATAGGTATGTGGTACGGTAAGTAAACCGACTCCAAACAATTGTTAAGGCAATATTTCTCCATTTTAGAATATTTAGAAATATAGAAAAATAAGTGGCAGTACGGGAAGGACACGAGGCCTCCACGAGGGTGGAGGACGCGCCCTACCCCCTGGGCGCGCTCCCTACCTCGTGAGCACCTCGTGTGCCCTCCGGACTCCGTTTTCTTGCACGATACGTATTTTGGTCGGTAAAAAATCATTATATATACTCCCGAAGGTTTTGACTCTCATATCATGCAAATAACCTCTATTTTTGTTTCGAGCTGTTGCTGCTGCAGATTAGAGAAAGATGTCTTCTCAAGAGTCAGTCGGGGAGAGCTGGGTATCTAACCTGGCACCGGAACCAAGGGTAATTAGCGACGCTGACCACTTTGGGCCAGCAACCGAGGAAGAGATGGAGGCTGACCTGGTGATGGTAGATGCCATGGAAGATCAAGAAGTCACCTCTCTCCTCCGAGCTAGATTTACGATGGGGGAACTACAGAGCTCAGCTATTCCAAACTCGGTTATCCCTTCCAATGTTAGATTTCTTTCCTATGAAAATATGAGGAGGAGTGTCTCTTGTTCTCCCACAGCTATGCAACACCCTTGGGTGCAAGGAGCTTTAGCCGTTACAGGAAAGATTCGCAAGGAAATAATGGACCTCAAGCTGCAAGTCAATAAGCTCGAGGAGGAGAACCGTATTTTGAGGGGAATCATCGCCAAGAATATTACACCAACAACAAAGAAGGAGAAATAATCACATGGGTATGGGCACTCCCCTTGGCAACTGCCAAGCTTGGGGGACGTACCCTGGTACCGTATCACCATCACAACTCCTATCTTTATCGTTTTTCTTAGTTCGATCCTATTATTAGTATCTTGATTTAGTAGAATAAAGTCATGGCATGATCTAGTTTTGAGTTTTGCTTTATGATCCTTCTTTGTAATCGAGTCAGTGAGCTATATAATAAAGTTTAGTGTTGAGTCAAGGGCTTGATTATTTTTCCATGATCTTGGGTAAATAGAAAGAAGAAAAAGAATAAAAAGAATCAAAAAGTTCATATTGATCTTATTGAAAGTAATGACCTCACATAGAAAGAGTATGATGATTAAAAGTTGTTGGGAGTTGGCAAATATAGCTTTGGTCATCGTTGCAATTAATAGGAAGTAATAAGGAAACAGAGGTTTCACATATAGATATATTATCATTGACATCTTTTATGATTGGGAGCACTCATTAAAATATGACATGCTAAAGAGTTGAGGTTGGACAAGGAAGACAACATAATGAGTTATGTTTTCTTACATCTGAGATAAAGTATGTTGTCATGGATCCTCTAACGTGTTGAGCTTGCCTTTCCCCCTCCTGCTAGCCGATCTCAGCACCAAGTAGAAATACAACTTGTGCTCCCAAATACCCTTAAACCAGTTTTGCCATGAGAGTCCACCATATCTACCTATGGATTGAGTAGGATCCTTCAAGTAAGTTGTCATCGATGCAAGCAATAAAAATTTCTCTCTAAATATGCATGACTTATTAGTGCAGAGAAAGTAAGCTTTGTACGAACTTGTTGTGGACGTAATAAAAGCGACGGACTGCATAATAAAGGTCCACATACACGGGGCAATATAAAGTGACGTTCTTTTGCATTAAGATTTTGTGTATCAACCCTAAACGTGCATGAGAACCTCTGCTTCCCTCTGCGAAGGGCCTATCTTTTACCATTATCCTCTACCTTATGCAAGAGTCACGATGATCTTCACCTTTCCTTTTTCATTTTATCCTTTGGCAAGCTCAGCATGTAGGAAAGAACATGATATATATATCTAATTGGATGTAGGGGAGCATGAATTATTATTGTTGACATTACCCTTGAGGTAAAAGGTTGTGGGGCAAAACTATAAGCCCCTATCCTTCTCTGTGTCTGATTAAAACACTGTAACCACAAGTATTGCGTGAGTGTTAGCAATTATGAAGGACTAAGTGATAGTTGAGTATGTGGACTTGCTTTTAAGCTCTAACATAGACTCTTTCCGATGTTATGATAAATTGCAATTGCTTCAATGACTAAGATTATAATTTGTTGGTGCTCAATAAGGTTTCTTATTCATACTTTTGCATTGTGAAAAGATCATCACTTGAACATGAGTAATCATATGACAAAATCTATATATGTCGCTGTTGTGGAAATAATCATGATGCCTTCATCTCCGGGTTTTTTCGATGCCTCTACCTCTAAACATGAGGACATATTTATTGTTATCGGCTTTTCGCTTGAGGACAAGTGAGGTCTAAGCTTGGGGGAGTTGATACATCCATTTTGCATCATGCTTTTATATCAATATTTATTGCATTATGGGCTATTATTTCATGTTATGTCACAATACTTATGGATATTCTCTCTTATTTTACAAGGTTTATATGAAGAGGGAGAATGCCGGCAGCTAGAATTCTGGGCTAGAAAAGGAGCCAATATTGGAGGCCTATTCTGCGCAACTCCAAAAGTCCTGAAACTCCACGGAATATCTTAAAATAAATAAAGAAAAATCGTCACCAAAGATGAAGGCCAGGGGGCCCACACCCTGCTCATGAGGATGGGGGGCGCCCCCCTGGGGCGCCCCCTACCTCGTGGGCCCCCTGGTGGCTCTCCGACGCCCATCTTCTCCTATATGACGTCTTTTGATGAGAAAAAAATAGAAGGCAACCTTTCCGGACGAGACTCCGCCGCCGCGAGGCGCAACCTTGGCAGAACCAATCTAGGGCTCCGGCAGAGCTGTTCTGCCGGGGACACTTCCCTCCGGGAGGGGGAAATCATCGCCAACGCTCCTATCATCGGGAGAGGGAAATCTCCATCAACATCTTCACCAGCACCATCTCATCTCCAAACCCTAGTTCATCTCTGGTATCCAATTCTTGTCTCCAAGTCCGGGATTGGTGCTAGTAGGTTGCTAGTAGTGTTGATTACTCCTTGTAGTTGGTGCTAGTTGGTTTATTTGGTGGAAGATCATATGTTCAGATCATCTATGCATATTATTACCCCTCTGATTATGAACATGAATATTCTTGGTGAGTAGTTACGTTTGTTCCTGAGGACAAGGGAGAAGTGTTGCTATTAGTAGTCATGTGAATTTGGTATTCGTTCGATATTTTGATAAGATGTATGTTGTCTAGCCTCTAGTGGTGTTATGTGAACGTCGACTACATAACACTTCACCATAATTTGGGCCTATAGGAAGGCATTGGGAAGTAATAGGTAGATGATGGGTTGCTAGAGTGACAGAAGCTTAAACCCTAGTTTATGCGTTGCTTCGTAAGAGGCTGATTTGGATCCATTTGTTTCATGGTATGGTTAGGTTTACCTTAATACTTTTGGTGTAGTTGCGAGTGCGTGCAATAGAGGTTAATCATAAGTGGGATGCTTGTTCAAGTAAGAACAACACCCAAGCACCGGTCCACCCACATATCAAATTATCAAAGTACCGAACACTAATCATATGAGTGTGATGAAAACAAGCTTGACGATATTCCCATGTGTCCTCGGGAGCACTTTTCCTATTATAAGAGTTTGTCCAGGCTTGTCCTTTGCTACAAAAGGATTGGGCCATCTTGCTGCACTTTATTTACTTTTGTTACTTGTTGCTCGTTACAATTTATCTTATCACAAAACTATATGTTACCACTTATTTCAGTACTTGTAGAGAATACCTTGCTGAAAATCGTTTATCATTTCCTTCTGCTACTCGTTGGGTTCGACACTCTTACTTATTGAAAGGACTACGATAGATCCCCTATACTTGTGGGTCATCAGAGCCTTCGCCGGTGCTCCGCCGATGGGGGAATCGACCATAGAGGGCCTCTACATCATCTCGAAGGCCTCTCCAATGAGTTGTGAGTAGTTTACCACAGACCTTTAGGTCCATAGTTATTAGCTGGATGGCTTCTTCTCTCTCTTTGAATCTCAATACAAAGTTCTCCTCGATCTTCTTGGAGATCTATTCGATGTAACTCCTTTTGCGGTGTGTTTGTCGAGATCCGATGAATTGTGGGCTTATGATCAAATTTATCTATGTGAAATATTTGAATCTCCTCTGAATTCTTTCATGTGTGATTAAGTCATCTTTGCAAGTCTCTTCGAATTATCAGTATGGTTTGTCCAACTAGATTGATCTTTCTTGCAATGGGAGAAGTGCTTAGCTTTGGGTTCAATCTCGCGGTGTCCTTTCCCAGTGACAACTAGGGCAGCAAGGCATGTATTGTATTGTTGCCATCGAGGATAAAAAGATGGGGTTTATATCATATTGCATCAGTTTATCCCTCTACATCATGTCATCTTTCTTAATGCATTACTCTGTTCTTCATGAACTTAATACTCTAGATGCAGGCACGAGTCGGTCGATGTGTGGAGTAATAGTAGTAGAAGCAGGTTGGAGTCGGTCTACTTGTCACGTACGTGATGCCTATATACATGATCATGCCTAGATAATCTCATAACTACGCGCTTTTCTATCAGTTGCTCGATAGTAATTTGTTCACCCACTGTAATACTTATGCTATCTTGAGAGAAGCCACTAGTGAAACCTATGGCCCTGGGGTCTATCTTTTGTCATATAAGTTTTCAATCTACTTTTATTTGCATCTTTACTTTCCAATCTATATCATAAAAAATACCAAAAATATTTATCTTATCATATTATTTCTATCAGATCTCACTTTCGCAAGTGGCCGTGAAGGGATTGACAACCCCTTTATTGCGTTGGTTGCGAGGTTCTTGTTTGTTTGTGTAGGTGTGTGGGACTTCTGATGATCCTCCTACTAGATTGATACCTTGGTTCTCAAAAACTGAGGGAAATACTTACACTACTTTGCTGCATCACCCTTTCTTCTTCAAGGAAAACCAACACAAGCTCAAGACATAGCAAGAAGGATTTCTGGCGCCGTTACTGGGGAGGTCTTCGCTCAAGTCAAGACATACCAAGCATCACAAGCTCATCTCCCTCGCATTACATTATTGCCATTTGCCTCTCGTTTTCCTCTCCCCCACTTCACCCTTGCCATTTTATTCGCCCTCTCTTTCCTGTTCGTCTCACTCCTTCGCTTGTCTTTTGTGTGCTCGTCATTATGGCTAGTCCTCCTATTATTGTTAATACTCCCGATCATGAAGTTCTCAATTTTAAACAAAGGGAGGGAGAAAATTTAAAATATGTTTGGCATAAAATTTGCAATGCTCAAAATAGATCTACAAGTAAGCAATCTACTTCCGTTCTTCTTTGCAATTTTTATGTGGGCATTACTCCTTGGTATAGAAGTATTCTTGATGCCATTACCGGAGGAATTTCTTGGGTAGCCACACTTTTGATCCTTATAACGCTATGTTAGATCTATTTGGTCCACCACCTCTCTTGGTTAATGGAACTATCTTAACTCTAGAACATGTGATGCAAAGGCTTGAGATTATTGAAAACAAAGTTGCCACTTTTGAGTTAATTGAAAATTTGGATAAAAAGATCCACAATGAAATCACCCAATTTGGATCTTGGGTTGTAGCTACTTTGGAAAGTTGTAAGGATAAAGAACCTATAGTTAATGAAAGAATAGATCAAAATTCTTCAAGAAATGGTAAACTTGAGGATATAATTACCAACTTAGGGGCTGCCTTTTCATCCGTGAAAGATACTCCCACTCCACCTACCAAAATTGCCAAATTAATTTATGTTCCTTAAAATAAAGGTGAATCTTCTAGTAAGGAAAATGCAGATCTCAAATCAATAAGTGTTCACCCCAATTGTCTCTCTATCATAAAGGAACCTTTTTCTTCGAATGAATTTTTTGACTTCTTGCCTAGGGGTTTAATCATTAAGAAAGAAACCCCTAAGGACCATAAATGCTCTATTGAAGAATTGAATGCCAAAGATGGCACTACTTAGATCTATCCTCGATTTTATGCCTAGCTAGGGGCGTTAAACGATAGGCTAGTTGGGAGGCAACCCAGTTTTATTTTTGTTTCTTGCTTTTTTCTTCTGTTTAGTAATAAATATTTCATCTAGCTTCTGTTTAGATGTGTTTCCATATTTTATTTAGTGTTTGTGCCAAGTAGAACCTATAGAATAACCTACGGTGATAGTTAATTTGATTCTGCTGAAAAACAGAAACTTTTGCGCGCACGAAAATAATTTTAGCAATTCACAGAAACGTGTTCTATATCAATAGACAAATTTCCCAGGACTTCCTATTTTGGTAGAACTTTTAGAGTTCCAGAAGTATTCGAGAGTTACAGATTGCTACAGACTGTTCTGTTTTCGACAGATTCTATTTTTGTGTGTTGTTTGCTTATTTTGATGCATCTCTGGCTAGTATCAAGGGTATGAACCATAGAGAAGTTGGAATACAGTAGGTTTAAAACCAATATAAATAAAAAAAGGAGTTCATTCAGTACCTTATGTGGTGGTTTTTCTTTCTTGCACTAACGGAGCTTATGACATTTCTTGTTTTAGTTTTGTGTTGTGATGTTTTCGAGTTTTCGGTAAAGATTTGATGGACTATGGAATAAGGAGTGGCAAGAGCCTAAGCTTGGGGATTCCCATGTCACCCCAAGATATTAAAGGATGACCAAAATCCTAAGCATGGGGATGCCCCGGAAGGCATCCCCTCTTTCGTCTTCGTCTATCGGTAACTTTACTTGTAGCTATATTTTTATTCGCCACATGATATGTGTTTTGGTTGGAGCGTCTTGTATGATATTAGTATTTGCATTTTAGTTTACTACAATAATCCTTGCAGTACACACCTTTTGGGAGAAACCCACATGACTTAGAATTTATTAGAATACTCTATGTGCTTCACTTATATCTTTTGAGCTAGAAAGTTTTGCTCTAGTACTCCACTTATATCTTTTAGAGCACGGAGGTGGATTTATATTGTAGAAATTGTTGATCTCTCATGCTTCACTTATATTATTTTGAGAGTCTATTAGAACAGCATGGTATTTGCTATGGTTAGTAAATTGGTCCTAGAATGATGGGCATCCAAGTTGGGTATAATAAAAACTATCATAGGAAGTGAATTGGATGCTATGATCAATTTGACACTTGATAATTGTTTTGAGATATGGAGGTGGTGATATCAGGGTCATGCTAGTTGGGTAATTGTGAATTTAAATAATGCTTGTGTTGAAGTTGGCAAGTCTCGTAGCATGCATGTATGGTAAACGTTGTGTAACAAATTTGAAATATGAGGTGTTCTTAGATTGTAATCCTTATGAGTGGCGGTCGGGGACGAGCGATGGTCTTTTCATACCAATCTATCCCCCTAGGAGCATGAGCATAGTGCTTGGTTTTTGATGACTTGTAGATTTTTGCAATAAGTATATGAGTTCTTTATGACTAATTTTGAGTCCATGGATTATACGCACTCTTACCCTTCCATCATTGCTAGCTTCTTCGGTGCCATGCATTGCCCTTTCTCACCTTGAGTGTTGGTGCAAACTTCGCCGGTGCATCCAAACCCCGTGATACAATAAGCTCTATCACACATAAACCTCCTTATATCTTCCTCAAAAAAGCCACCATACCTACCTATTATGACATTTCCATAGCCATTCCGAGATATATTGCCATGCCACTTTCCACCGTTCCATTCATCATGACACGCATCATCTTTGTCATATTGCCTAGCATGATCATGTAGTTGACATCGTATTGTGGAAAAGCCACCTTCGTAATTTTTCATACATGTCACTCTTGATTCATTGCCCATCCCGGTACTCCGCCGGAGGCATTCATATAGAGTCATATCTTGTTCTTGTTTTGAGTTGTAACTCATAAGTTGTAAATAAATAGAAGTGTGATGATCATCATTATTAGAGCATTGTCCCTAATTAAAAAAAGAGAAATGCCAAATAAAAAAAAGAAAGGACAAATAAAAAAAGGAAGGCCCAAAAAAGGGGGGACAATGCTACTATCTTTTTTCCACACTTGTGCTTCAAAGTAGCACCATGTTCTTCATATAGAGAGTCTCATATGTTGTCCCTTTCATATACTAGTGGGAATTTTTCATTATAGAACTTGGCTTGTATATTCCAACGATGTGCTTCCTCAAAATGCCCTAGGTCTTCATGAGCAAGCAAGTTGGATGCACACCCACTTAGTTTCTTTTGTTGAGATTTCATACATTTATAGCTCTAGTGCATCCGTTGCATGGCAATCCCTACTCCTCATGTTGACATCAATTGATGGGCATCTCCATAACCCATTGATTAGCCTCGTTGACATGAGACTTTCATATATTTTTTGTATTCTCCACACAACCTCCATCATCATATTCTATTCCAACCATAGTGCTATATTCATGGCTCATGCTCATGTATTGCGTGAAAGTTGAAAAAAGTTTGAGATTACTAAAGTATGAAACAATTGCTTGGCTTGTCATTGGGGGTGTGCAATATGAGAGCATTCTTGTGTGACGAAAATGGAGCATGACCAAACTATATGATTTTGTAGGGATGAACTTTCTTTAGCCATGTTATTTTGAGAAGACATGATTGATTTGTTAGTATGCTTGAAGTGTTACTATTTCTTATGTCAATACGAACTTTTATTTAGAATCATTTGGATCTGAACATTCATGCCACAATAAAGAAAATTACATTGAGAATTACGCTAGGTAGCATTCCACATCAAAAATTCTATTTTTATAATTTACCTACTCGAGAACGAGCAGGAATTAAGCTTGGGGATGGTTGATACGTCTCCAATGTATCTACAATTTTTGATTGTTCCATGCTGATATTTTACCTGTTTTGGATGTTTATGGGCTTTACTTTACACTTTTATATCATTTTTCGGCTAACCTACTAACCGGAGGCCCAGCCCAAATTGTTGTATTTTTGCCTATTTTCAGTGTTTCGAAGAAAATGAATATCAAACGGAGTCCAAACGGGATGAAACCTTCGGGAGCGATCTTTTTGGAACAAACGCAATCCAGGGGACTTGGAGTGGAAGTCAAGCAACAACCGAGGTGGCCATGAGGGTGCCCGGCACGCCCTGTGGGGGTGGGCGCGCCCCCCACCCTTGTGGGCCCCTCGAGCGTCCACCGACCTACTTCTTCCTCCTATATATACCCACGTACCCCGAAAACATCCAGGAGCACCACGAAAAACTATTTGCACCGCCGCAACCTTCTGTATCTGCGAGATCCCATCTTGGAGCCTTCGCCGGCGCTCTACCGGAGGGGGAATCGACCATGGAGGGCCTCTACTTCATCTCCAGGGCTTCTCTAATGAGTTGTGAGTAGTTTACCACAGACCTTCGGGTCCATAATTATTAGATAGATGGCTTCTTCTCTCTCTTTGTATCTCAATACAAAGTTCTCCTTGATCTTCTTGGAGATTTATTCGATGTAACTCTTTTTGCGGTGTGTTTGTCGAGATCCGATGAATTGTGGGTTTATGATCAAATTTATCTATGAGAAATATTTGAATCTTCTCTGAATTCTTTTTTGTGTGATTAAGTTATCTTTGCAAGTCTCTTCGAATTATCAGTTTGGTTTGGCCTACTAGATTGATCTTTCTTGAAATGGGAGAAGTGCTTAGCTTTGGGTTCAATCTTTGCGGTGTCCTTTCCCAGTGAAAGCAGGGGCAGCAAGGCACGTATTGTCTTGTTGCCATCGAGGATAAAAATATGGGGTTTATATCATATTGCATGAGTTTATCCCTCTACATCATGTCATCTTTCTTAATGAGTTACTCTGTTCTTCATGAACTTAATACTCTAGATGCAGGCAGGAGTCGGTTGATGTGTGGAGTAATAGCAGTAGATGCAGGCAGGAGTCGGTCTACTTGTCACGGACGTGATGCCTATATACATGATCATGCCTAGATAATCTCACAACTACGCGCTTTTCTATCAATTGCTCGACAGTAATTTGTTCACCCACCGTAATACTTATGCTATCTTGAGAGAAACCACTAGTGAAACCTATGGCCCCCGGGTCTATCTTTTATCATATAAGTTTTCAATCTACTTTTATTTACATCTTCTAATTTCCAATCTATATCATAAAAATACGAAAAATATTTATCTTATCATATTATCTCTATCAGCTCTCACTTTCGCAAGTGGCCGTGAAGGGATAGACAACCCCTTTATTGCGTTGGTTGCGAGGTTCTTGTTTGTTTGTGTAGGTGCGTGGGACTTCTGAGGAGCCTCCTACTGGATTGATACCTTGGTTCTCAAAAACTGAGGGAAATACATACGCTACTTTGCTGCATCACCCTTTCCTCTTCAAGGAAAACCAACGCAAGCTCAAGATGTAGCACCCCCGTGTCTTCCACGCTTTTGCCGCATGTGACATTTTAAATTACCGGAATATGTAAGACAATTATTATCCCTGCCATTGTATATTTGTCATCGCATTATCCGTTGCCATTTTATTTGTCGTCGTATTATCCGTTTCCCTACGTGTCATTTTAAATTATCCGAAATACGAGTTGAAAACGCGAACAAAGCAAATGCTAATATTGAGCGGGGCCATGGATCACAAGCAAACACCCTCCATCCAGGTGCTTTAATTAATCGCGTCTTAAACAGCGGCTCGGCCTCCATTAATGGACTAGTTGTGAGCGGGGCGGGCGGCTGGTGGATGGAGGTCAAAGAGTTCACTTCCTAGTGATCATGGGCGGCCTTGCTGCTTGCACGTGTCCCATTGAGCCTGCGAGGTGGACAGGTCACACACGTCCAGTCGAGCCTATGTGGCGGACTGCTCTCACGCGTCCTGTCGAGCATGCATGGCGGACTTCCCGCGCTCATCCCATCTAATCAAATAGCTACATGCATGCCATCGAGTATAGTTAAATTTGGCACAAAATACAAAGATGAACAATGAACCAGGACCGAGGTAGTATTATCCCATAAGAAAAGTGGGATGCGTGGCCGCACTTATATGGTTACGGGAACACACACGATTCATATAATACAACCATTTGTGATATTAACGTGTCAGCTATTTGTTTCGATAGGACTTCGTTGGCTATTAATGTGTGCGCCTTGTCTCAAACTGGACGATTTTTTGACCACGACATATATGTGCCATGTCATGAAACCATGCCAAGTTTCATGTTTTTTGGGTGAGTGTATGATTTACTGGGTTTTAAAAATTGAGATTCTCAATGTTTCAGGAATACGAGACATTTGTAATTCATTCCCATTCCTTTAGTGAGACCTAAACATGCACCCAATGACACATTTTGCTTCACTGGAGCATGTGCTTGTAGTCCAAATTTGAATTATGGACTACATTAAATGCCTAGAAAACTCAATCAATATATAAAATGGCCAAATGAACCCTGAACAGTTTCAAATTTTAGCATGACACTCCTGTTATTCTATGTCGCGTGTAGAAAACAAAATACAAGGCGAGAACAGGCAGCGAATATCATTTTGCCCACTAGAGGGGAATGTTTCCCTACCGGAACCATGGGGTTGCGAGAAGCTTCAGTTTGTAAGAGGCTTGTAATATAGCTTGGCCCAAATTGGACAATATTTTTACCACAACATATATGTGCCTTGTCGTGACACCATGACAGGTTTCATGAATTTCTGGTGAGTTTTGGATTTACGGAGATTTCAAAACCGAGATTCGCAATGTTTGAGGCCGAGCCAGGGCACCGAGATGGTTGAATTCTTTCCCATTCCTTCCATGGGACCTAAACATGCACCTCAAGGACACATATATGATTTTTCTAGCCATTTTGGTGCATTGGAGCATGTATTTGTAGTTCAGATTTGAATTATGGACATTAAATGCCTAGAAAACTCAATTAATGAATAAAAAGGTCAAACAAACCCTGAATAATTTCAAAGTTCGGTGTGAATCTCCCGTTGTTTCATGTTGCATGTAGAAGAAAATATAAGGCTAGAAGAGGGAGAGATTATCGTTTCACCCACAAGGGGACACGTTTCCCTATAAAAACACACGGGTTCTTGCAGGAGGCTCCGTTTTGTAAGAGGTTTGTAATAAAGCTTGGCCCAAATGAGAAAATGTTTTTACCACGACATATATGTGCCATGATGTGACACCATGCCAACTTTCATCAGTTTCTGTTGAGTTTTGGATTTACGGGGATTTAAAAATCATGATTGCAAATGTTTGAGGATGAGCCAGGACGCCGGTACGGTTGTAATTCATTCCCATTCCTTAAATGGGACCTAAACATGCACCCAAGGACACATGTATGATTTTTCTAGCCATTTTGGTGAACTGGAGCATGTGTTTGCAGTTTAGATTTGAATTATGGATAATAAATGCCTACGAAACTCAATTAATGTATAAAAAATCTAAACGAACCGTGAATAATTTTAAATTTCAGCACGCATATCATGTCGTTCCATGTTTCGTGTAGAAAAAAAATACAAGGCAAAAGGAAGCAGTGATTATGGTTTCGCCCACAAGACTACAAAAAATACACTTCCGTGATGATACGTGTTTGTGATAGCAGGTCACGTTTTATGTCATGCATGTACATCCATGAAGATTTTATGACAGAATCAAGATAGTCATACCTGCGTTGTCGTAGAAGTGTTCCATGATATTACCAAAATTATCATCACGGAAGTATCCACTTCCATGATGATAAATCGCGCGTCATGGAAATGCTTTCGTCAAGGGTGACTAACACGTGGCATCCACCGTAATGGGTCGCCGTTAAGCTATCCGGTACGGTTTAGGATCCAATAACCCGCTAACAGCCACGACCAATTGGGATTTTTCACGTGTAAATTTCTCATTGGCCGAAGGAACCACGTGTCGGCTTACCATTGGGACAGATGTCATGCACTCATTGGACCAAAGGCGCCTATGATACGTCAACACGTGGCACGTCCCAATAGGGTCCCATTTCGTTGAAAAGGTCGGCCCGTTTGACTTGGTCAAAAGGTAGCAGGCTAGCCCACAAAAAGCCTGTTAACGGCCTATTCGCATATAGCCCATTTACAACTTGCTAACTCACAGCCCATTACGGCCTACCAAAATTTGGCCCAGTAGCGTCATGTAGGCCATCCAATATGATTCCAGCCCATTGTAATTTCCGGCCCATGTATGGCCCATGACGTCCTTCGGCCCATATGAGTCCCTTTATAAGTCTTGGCCCATTAAGGACCTATGGTGAAACCGGCCCGTAATGAACAGTGTATCGCTTTATAGCAATTAACAACCTTCCATTGGGCCATTTCCAGCCCGTGTTATGTTTCGGCCTTCTCAAGGCCCATTTATTCTTGGGCTCATTTCCAGCATTCTCTTAATTACAGCCCATTACTGGCCTTTTCTACTTGTGGGCCAAATTCAGCCCATGGTTACATTCGGCCTGTTTGTGTCCCGTTAATCCGTTGGGCCGTTTTCATAGCGTCATCAAATACGGCCTATTAACGACCTGTTATGGTCATGCAGTAAAGCGTATGATTTTCACTCTAGCCCATTTATAGCCCATTTTGCAGACCGTTATTGGTCCACGAATAGCATGGCCCATGTTTGGTGAAACGATTATACGGCCCGTACAAGGCCCGTAGATTAGACGGCTCGTACAAGGCCCATGGATCCTATTGGGGATATAACTATTGGTATGACCCGCCCAGAAGGGGCCGGGTTATACTTACAAATATTCTTGAAGCCCAAGACCCATGATAGAGATGGCGGTTCAGTTAAGGGCCCGAAGCCCAGAGGCGACTTAAGGCCCGTAGTGATAAACCGCCATGTATACATGAGTTGTATTGTAAGGCAGGAATAGTTAAGAGACTGAGTCGGACACTATTTATAAGCCGACCCGGACTCTGTAGGGCCGCTGGGCGTTGACCTCTGTATATAAATGGACGACCCAGCGGCGGTTCATGGCAAGTAATATCAACTCGAGAGCTAGGTCAAGCAATTCGCTCCCTGGTTAACGAGACATAAGCAATCCCACTCAAAACTGGATTGTAGGCTTTTACCTTCACCGTAAGGGGCCGAACCAGTATAAACCTCGTGTCCTTTGTCCCAATTAACCCCTTTAAGCTTCCTAGTTGTGATGGCTCCACGACTAAGTCCTTTCACTAGGACATCTGCCGTGACAATTCCACGACAGTTGGCGCCCACCATGGGGCCAGCGCACGGTAGATTTGAGTTCTTGACGGGAAGCTTCAAAGGTCTCAAGGGATACGCTATGGGCCGGATGACAAAGAGTCTTCGCGGCAAGCTCTACATCAACGATGCAGGCTGGGGCCCTGAGGTCGGCTCAATTGAGTACGGGTACCGGGTCCCCTTCGGCGGAATTCACGTCTTCATCGGCAAGATCGGTGAGCCGGGCCCTAAGTCAGACATCTGCACCGACCTCGTTGAGATGGCTCAGCGTGCGAGACCCGCTCGGGCTCCGCCTACTGTGAAGCGTGCCTTCGTGGGATGTGTCCACGGAGGGCTCTCTGGAGGATCTACATCTGGCGGTGAGATGGCCATCTACTCTGATGGTGAGTCGTCCACAGGGGTCGGCGCGCGCGGTTCTGCCTTAGGTGATGGGGCCTCCCCGCATGAATACTGCCTCACCTTAGTACGTACCCGTCGGGTCAGAGAACTTCTTTAGACGGCTTTAGCAAAATAGGAGGCGTACTCGTCCAGCCGAGACAGGATCCACTCAACTCCTAGTCCAAGCCGAAGCCCGAGTTATAGTAGGCACATGGACACAACGGCCGTTTCAAGCAACGTCGGGCGACGTAACCAGCCAGGCGGGCATGACCCGGCGCGCCATGGAGCCTTTAACTTGGTAGATCAAGACAGACTACGTTAGGAGGCTGAGCGTGCGGCTCTGCAGGCGGCTGAGCAGGCGGCTCAGCTGATGGCTTACTAGCCTTATCCGATTTATCCGATGACTTCTATCGAGGCAGCTGTGGCAACCAGGACCGGAGGTGTCCCCTGTCTAGTGTCGTCTCTATGTAACGAGCGTTTGCCCAAGGATTTTAAGGGACCTAGGAAGGTACCGAATTACATGGCCGATTTACAGCCCGGGGCGTGGGTTGAAAGTTATGAGATGGCTATGGAATTACTGGAGGTCAGTGATGCTACGATGGCCAAGTACCTTACCATGATGTTGGATGGGACCGCCCGCACTTGGTTGAAAAGCCTACCGCCTAATTCAATCAGTTCAGGGGCAGAGCTAAAAGACCGGTTCGTCCAGAATTTCAAGGATATATGCAAGCAGCCCATGTCAATCGTGGATTTGATGAATGGCAAGCAAGAGGAGGGCGAGTCTACAACCCACTGGGTGCGCCGGGTTAAGGCCATAATACATTCATCTGATAAGATGGATGTCGGCTCTGCAGTCTTAATGTTGGAGAAAAATTGTCGTTTTTTGCCACTGAAACAAAAGCTGGGGCGGGTTAAGCACGATTGTAATTATATGGGTACGCTGATGGCGGCATGGTCAAGTACATCGACTCTTATAGTACCAAGGATCCCGAGTCTGATGATGAAAAGACAGGGAAGGGAAAGACGAACGGCAACGTCAAGGGCCCTCATTATAACCCGACAAATCAAGGAGGTAATAAACGTAAGGCTGATGGTAGTTTGGAGTTTCTGGCTAACACTATTGCGCAAGGTAACAACCAACGGCGTAAGGGGAGACCACCTCCCCGGTCTGGCGGGTCAGGCCCCAGACTTGAGGAGTTACTGAATGAGCCCTATCCAAGGCACGACACTCAGCAGAAGTCGGCTACTCATCTATGGAAGGACTGTACAATCATGAAGGCTCTCAAAAATTCCAACATGTTCGATGGTAACAATGGGCAGGGCGGCGGCTCAGGTGGCGGCGGTTTTCATGGCCCGGGCGGCGGTTCAAATCCAAACTTTCAAAATTCTCAAGGCAATCAAGGTGGTTATAATCAGCAATCTGGCCAGGGTGGTCAGCAGCAGCAACAGCAGCAGGGTGGATACCAGAGCCATCCAAAGCAGTTGAATAGTGGACTATATCATGTATTTACCACCAGTTTGTGCAAACGAGACCAGAAACTTCATAAGAGGGTTGTGAATGCTGTTGAGCCGGTAGTTCTTTGTTATTTGAGGTGGTCTGAGCAGCTTATTCTATGGAGCAGGGAAGATCACCCTCCCCGGGTTGATAATCCGGGTCACTTAGCTTTGGTGGTGGCCCCTCAGGTTGGTGGGTATAAGTTCGCCAAAGTACTCATGGATGGAGGCAGCAGCATCATCATCCTTTATTATGAGACCTTCCGTCGCATGGGGTTAACTGATAAGGGCCTTAAGCAGTCCAAGACTGTTTTCCATGGCGTGGTGCCTGGTAAGTCGGTGTATCCTGTTGGTAAGATTGAACTGAACATAGCATTTGGAGATGAATATGACTCCAGGGCCGAGAAATTGACTTTCGAGGTGGTCAAGATCAGAATCCCATATCATGCTCTGCTCTGGCGGCCGGCTTACGCCAAGTTCATGGCACGGCCGTGTTATGTGCATCTACAGCTCAAAATGCCGGGTTATAAGGGTACCATTATAGTACACGGGAGCCGAAATATAGCCTTGGAGTGTGAGGAAGGCGACGCGGCTTATGCTAAGTCGGTCTGTGCAACAGAAGAGTTGAAGTTCTACAAGGATAATGTTGAGCCGGCAGATATGACGTCTTTGAAAAAGCCATCCACAGAACATGAGCTGGTCATGAAGTTTAAGTTGGCCGATGATACTAAGCTTGTTGACTTTGTTCCAGGCGACTCATCCCAGCAATTCAGTATCAGTGCCAATTTGGATCCCCAATAGGAAAGCGCGCTGATCGAGTTCATCCGTGAGAACCGGGACATCTTTGCATGGAAACCTTCTGACATGCCAGGTGTACCGAGAGAACTCGCTGAGCACACTCTTAATATTGATCCCAAGTTTAAGCCGATCAAGCAGTTTCTTTGGCGGTTCAATGTGGAGAGGCGTAAAGCCATTGGTGAGGAGGTAGCCCGACTCTTAGCAGCTGGGTTCATCATTGAAGTCTTTCATCCAGAGTGGTTGGCTAACCTGGTGCTTGTGCTTAAGAAAAATGACACTTGGCGTATGTGTGTGGATTACACGAATCTAAACAAGGCTTGCCCGGCTGATCCCTTTGCTATCCCTCGTCTTGATCAAAGCATTGATGCTACGGCAGGTTGTGAGTGTTCGAGCTTTGTGGATGCTTACTCTGGTTATCATCAGATCAAGATGGCAGTTAAGGACCATGAGAAGACAACGTTCATTACTCCGTTTCGAGACTTCTGCTATGTCTTTATGCCTTTCGGGCTCAAGAGTGCCCAGGCGACTTACCAACGGTGTGTGCAGAATTGTCTTCATAATCAAATTGGGCGCAATGTTCATGCTTATGTGGACGACATTGTGGTGAAATCCAGAGAGAAGGAGACCTTGATAGATGATCCGAAGGAAACCTTTGACAATCTTTGGGTCTACAAGATGATGCTTAACCCGGCCAAGTGTATTTTTGGCGTGCCTGCAGGCAAGCTTTTGGGTTTTCTAGTTTCTAACAGGGGCATCGAGGCTAACCCAGAGAAGATCAAGGCCATCACCTCTTTGGCTAAACCGGCGTGTATCAATGATGTTCAGCGTTTGGCGGGTCGTATCACTGCTTTAAGCCGGTTCATAAGCCGCTTAGGTGAGAAGGCCATACCACTGTTTCAAATGATGAAGAAGATAGATAACTTCGTCTGGATTGATGCTGCTAATGCTGCTTTTGAGGATTTGAAGAGACAGCTGGCTGAGCCGCTGGTTTTTGCTACTCCCATTGATAAGGAGCCTTATTGTTACATGTGGCTGCTAACACGCGTGTCGTCTGCGTGGCCATCATGGTGGAGCGCAAGGAGGCTGGCAAGGAGCATCCAGTTTAGTGGACGGTTTACTACATCAGTGAGGTACTCATTGAATCCAAACAATGGTATCCACATTGGTAGAAGCTCATTTATGGGGTGTTCATGGCAAGCCGAAATCTTAAGAAGTATTTCCTGGGCCATCCCATCACTGTGGTTAGTTCTGCTCCTCTAGGAGACATCATCCAAAACAGAGAGGCCATAGGGCGAGTCGCCAAGTGGGCCATTGAACTCGGGCCTCATGCTTTAAAGTATGTGCCAAGCACTGCTATCAAATCTCTATCACTACTGGATTTCATCAACGATTGGACAGAGCTGCAAATGCCTGAAGAAAAGCCGGACAACACATATTGGACTATTCATTTTGACGGGTCCAGGCAATTGGAGCGCTCGGGGGCTGGAGTTGTTTTAGCTTCCCCTCGAGGCGACAAATTTTATTATGTCCTACTGTTGATGTTTCCCTATACTAACAATCCAGCTGAGTACGAAGCCTTACTCCATGGTCTTCGGATGGCTAAAGAGATGAGCTTAAGCCGGGTAAGGTGTTTCGGTGACTCAGATTTGGTGGCTCAACAGGTGAGGGAGTCCTGGATTAGGGGGTATCCGGGTAAGGTGTTTCGGTGACTCAGACTGTTGGAGCGTGAAGATACAAGACTCAAGACTCCATCCCGTGTCCGGATGGGATTCTCCTTTGCGTGAAAGACAAGCTTGGCGATCCGGATATTATATTTCCTTCCTTGTAACCGACTCCATATAAACCCTAGCCCTCTCCGCTGTCTATATAAACCAGAGAGTTTGGTCCTTAGAGGGACGATGACAATCATAATCATCATAGGCTAGCTTCTAGGGTTTAGCCTCTATGATCTTGTGGTAGATCAACTCTTGTACTACTCATATCGTCAATATAAATCAAGCAGGAAGTAGGGTTTTACCTCCATCGAGAGGGCCAAACGTGGGTAAACATCGTGTCCCTTGCCTCCTGTTACCATTAGCCTAAGACGCACAGATCGGGACCCCCTACCCGAGATCCGCCGGTTTTGACACCGACATTGCTGATTTCATTAAGTTCCTCTGTGTCGTCGCTGCAAAGCTTGATGGCTCCTTCAATCATCAACAACAACGCGGTCCAGGGTGAGAATTTTCTCCCCGGATAGATCTTAGTGTTCGGCAGCCTCGCACTGCGGGCCAATATCCACGGAGACTTGATCTTCAACGGATTTGGGCCTGCGCCAGGAGCGCCGGACAGTCACGATGAGCTAGGCTTCAACCTGCCATCGGTCAATGCTCGGGATATCGCCCCTGCAGGAGCCCCGGACCTAAATCTGGAGCAGATTGCGTCACCCGAGGACGGGTGGATGGACCCCGCCCCAGAGGTCGCATACTCATCGGCGGTAGGGCCAAACACATGCCTCATCCCCAGAGAAGCCTGTGACACCGGACCCCCGGACTCGTATCCGGCAGTAGGTTGCAGTCCGCGTGCTCCCTAGCCCGCCGAACCTGGTTGGCCTCCAGTGATGGAGTTCACCACTGTGGATATCTTCCGGCACCCGCCCTTTGGCGACGTGATGAACTCGTTAAAGTCTCTCTCTTTGTTAGGAGACTCTCGGCCGAACTATGTCCGGCTCGAGTGGGAAGCAGATGACGAAGGAATTCATTGCCCACCCACCACCCACTTCATTGCCATGGTCGATGACTTAACTAACGTGCTTGACTTCGACTCCGGTGACATCGACAGTATGGAGGACGATGCAGGAGAAGAACAGGAACCACCACTCAAGGGGCGGTGGACAGCAACCTCCTCATACGATATATATATGGTGGACACTCCGAAGAAAACCAATGGCGATGAGGCAATGGAGGATAACCCCCCAGGGAAGAAAGCTAAGTGACGGTGTCAAAACTGGCGGATCTCGGGTAGGGGGTCCCGAACTGTGCGTCTAGGCGGATGGTAACAGGGGACAAGGGACACGATGTTTTACCCAGGTTCGGGCCCTCTTGATGGAGGTAAAACCCTACATCCTGCTTGATTGATATTGATATTGTGGATGTTTACAAGAGTGGATCTACCACGAGATCAAGGAGGCTAAACCCTAGAAGCTAGCCTATGGTATGATTGTAATGGTTGTTGTTGTCTCCTACGGACTAGAGCCATCCGGTTTATATAGACACCGGAGAGGGCTAGGGTTACATAGAGTCGGTTACAATGGTAGGAGATCTACGTATCCGTATCGCCAAGTTTGCCTTCCACGCCAAGGAAAGTCCCATCCGGACACGGGACGAAGTCTTCAATCTTGTATCTTCATAGTCTTGGAGTCCGGTCGATGATGATAGTCCGGCCGACGATAGTTCGGCTGATGGTGGTAGTCCGGCTATCCGGACACCCCCTAATCCAGGACTCCCTCAGTAGCCCCTGAACGAGGCTTCAATGACGATAAGTCCGGCGCGTATATTGCTTGGCATTGCAAGGTGGGTTCCTCCTCCGAATGATAGAAGATTGTGAACACCAGGATAGTGTCCGGCTCTGCAAAATAAATTCCACATTCCACCGTAGAGAGAATAATATATACACAAGTTCAAATTTCTGACGTTTTTTGCAGCATGACATCACGCCACTACCAAGCCATTACTTGAATCGTTTTCCTTGGCACGTCTTGTCGAAGCAGAGATCATGTTCCTTGGCACGTCTTGTCGAAGCGGTTACTCTACCACCTCAGCGCATTTGGCGAAGCGGTTTCATTGGCACGTCTTGTCGAAGCAGAGATCATGTTCCCCCATAATCCGGGATTCTCATCAATACGGACGTGGGTAACCCAACCGCGCCATTGATGGTGATGCTTGGGGGATAAGCGAGTTTTACCAGGCCGGTGGGGGACGCGTAGACTTCGCTCGCCCATATAAGGGATAAGGATTCACCTTTTCACCTACGCCTTCTTCCTCCTTTGCTTATCCATCTCCGCGCACTCGAGCTCCAGCGCCCAAGCCCGCACATCTCGTCTCAACCTTCCCCAGTCATGTCTGGAGCGGGAGGCAAGTGGATGACCTCCTCCGTTACGGAGGAGCACATCGGAAGACTGTGCAGCGCCGGCTACCTGTCCGGCGACATTGCGCACCGGCTGCCCGACGAGGGGAAGCTCATCCCCACCCCCAGGCCCCATGAGAGGGTCGTTTTTCTTCCCCACTTCCTCCGTGGACTGGGCTTTCCACTTCACCCCTTTGTCCGGGGGCTCATGTTCTACTACGGCCTGGATTTCCATGATCTGGCGCCGAACTTCATCCTCAACATCTCGGCGTTTATCGTCGTGTGCGAGGTCTTCCTCTGCATCCAGCCCCACTTCGGCTTGTGGCTCAAGACCTTCAATGTCAAGCCGAAGGTAGTGAAGGGCACTCAAGCGGAGTGCGGAGGCGCCATGTTGGGCAAGATGCCCAACGTCCTTTGGTTCGAAGGGGCCTTCGTGGAATCCGTCAAGGGGTGGCAATCGAGGTGGTTCTATATCACCGAGCCGCGTGACCCTACATGGGCGGCGGCCCCTGAGTTCCGATCTGGTATCCCCACGCAGCTCACCTCCTGGAAAGAGAAGGGCTTGCTGTGGGGTAGTTCGGAGGAGCTGACGGGACTCCAAGCCTGTATCCAGAAGCTGGTGAAGAAGCTCAGGCTGGTTAACATGATCTCCCCGCTTCATCGAGCGGGTCGTTGGCTCCGTCGGATGTAGACTCCATCCCAACCGCCTCCACCCCTCGCGACACCGAGGACGCCGAGGTGGGATCCCAAGAAGGGACCCATCAGGGGGAGGCTCCGGAGGCGCCACAAGGCGGCCTCCCGGACTTTGCACCGGACTCCACATCAGAACCCGCAGTGGTTCCGGAGTCCGACCGGCGGCCCCTTCGCACGAAGGGCAAGACCGTGACGCCGGTAGCTTCCGTCCAACCGGAGGCGCCGGACAATTTGTTTGAGGTGCTGCAGAGCGCTTCCATCGAGGAAGAACACCGCACTATTATGTGTGCGGTGATTCAGAAGGTACAGCTTGCCAAGAGCGGGCTGACCGAAGCCTGCAGTAGCCTTCTATCAGGCTTTGAGGTAAGAAGTTAAAAATATGCAATGTAATACCGCATAGACAGTAGCCCCTGATGCTTGGTTCGGTGTTCGGAAAGAAAAGCCGGACTGAGGATCTGAAAAGAAAGAAGATATACGCAGGGTTGCTAAAAAATTATGTCAATATGGGTTGCAGGCTGCGCTGCTGACCTCTGCCGCACTGACTGCGGAGGTCGGTGCTTTGAAGCAGGAGCTCGAGCGGTCCGAGCAAGAGCTCGGCCGCGCCAAGAAGCAGCTCCAGGACAAAGAAGGTGAGTAACACCACTTTGAACTTGTACCTTACAGAAAAGGATTTAGGTTGCAACAAAAAATATCAAGGATAACATGGGTACTGCAGGGGCCACGAACGAGGTACGACCCTGAAGGAGGCCGTGTCCGCCGCCGAACGTAATGCGGCTGCGGAACGGGCAGAGCGAGAAAAGCAGGAGGCGCAGGTGGCGGTGGTTCGGCAAGAGCTCCAGGCTCTCATGGAAAAGCATGAGAGTTTGGAGCGTGACTCGAAGACTCGAGAGTCCGAGCTTGCCTTGGCTCTCGAAAGTGCCAAAACTGCCAAGGCCGATGCCCATAAGTCCCTTCAGGAGATTGAGTTGGTGAGGAAGATAGCGGCGGGTAAGGCATTTTTCATGCAAAGCAAGCATGTGAATGTAAATTACGTGTTACTTACCCGAATTCGGAGCTCACCAGGGGCGTTTGCAGATCTGCCTCGCAGCGTGTCTGATGCCGCCGCATTCTACCAAGACGAGGAGGGGAGCTCAACGGAGAAGGTCTTCTGGTCTTAGTATGCTGAGGCCGGCCATCCGGTGCCCCCTAGCGACCAGCTAAAGCAGCTGGTCGAGCTCCACAAGGTGGCCGAGCAGGCCATGAAGGGCCTCATAGTCCGGCTGTGGCCTGGAGAGGCCATGCTTGGGAGCTATTTCGGCCTCGTGCGATGGTTGGTGGATGCGTGCCCCTGGGTGGAGGTTATCAAACGCTCCGCCTGCATTGAAGGTGCTCGTCGGGCCCTTGCCCGCGCAAAGGTGCACTGGGGCAAGCTGGATGCGGAGAAGCTAATCACTGATGCGCCACCAGCGGGCAAGGAATATCGTCCGCCCGAGATGTACTATAAGACTGTCCTGAAGGGTGACCGCAAGATTGCGGATGAGTGCCCCAGGGATGTAATTATTGAGTAAATTCGCAATGTGTTATCCTGTGCGCTGAAAACTTTGTTCATATGCGCTAAGCAATGCTTGTTAATTTAAAATATTACCTTCTGTGCGGCCGTTTATTAAAGCTAAGAGATGGAAAGTCGTCGGCTTCAGCCCGCATGCCACGAGTGCTGGGATATTCGGGATAAACTTGAGCACTCTTGTTCCCATTTTTGGGTCCATCTAGGGAGGCACTCAACACAACGAACAAGGCAACCAGACTTATAGTGCTTGAACACTCTCACTTAGCCATATAATTCTATAATTTGAAATTTCGGCGAAGCCCCTAGTATTCGGAAGACCGAATTCGGGGCGCTATCCACGCCTTCGTCGGACATTATCCGGTACTTCGCTCGAAGCGGCGTAGGTCTTTAAGGACCCGAAAAGACCTCTCGAACAGCGACCAGTCTCTCGCCTTATCATGACAGTCAGTTTTAGCTTTCTCCACTGAGGCGTTAACCCGGCTCAACCGGGGCGCAATCGCAGTGGTTCTCCTAGTGCTACCTTAGCCGATAGAACGGAACGTAAGGTGCCAAACTTGGGAGCCGGGCAAACCCAACTATTGACCCAAGACATGATTCGGAGCCGATTCATATAATGCTATAAGTTCGGGGTGCCGCACTTGTGAAAGTGTTCGGACTTTATCACACCATAATGTGGGGAACATAAGCCCCTGGTGTATTTGGCCGTACCAAAATGTACGGATGCAACATGTCATAAATGAACATATATATATATATATATATATATATATATATATATATATATATATATAAGGTAATGCAATTATGGGCAAAAAGTGCTGCATTTTATTCGAGAAGATATGCTATGAGTGCGGAATGATACAAATAGTGCGGAAAGCAAGGGATTGGACGAATTAAAGGCGTCTCCCTCCAGGGGTAGGCCGCGGAATTGTGTATTTAACAAATTTAATGCTCGTAATGGAGACCACCTGAGTGTTCGTCGCAGCCTTTGTCCCTCTCTGGCTGTTGCATCATGAGTTCGGCAGGTTCGCCGCCGGACAGAGTTAATTGTGCGAGGGCTGGGGTTGAGGCCGCATTGCTACGCGTGCTCGGAACATGCTAGGTGGTCTTGGTTGATGTTGCTCTGGGCGCGTTTGGCCGTGTCCGTTCGTTTAACGGCCGGACTCGAAAATTGCCTTAAAAGGCTGCTCTGTACTTCTGCCGCGAGAGCCGCTGTATGTTCCTCCGTTCGAAGGAAGCGTTCCGTGTTTCCATTGACCGTGATGACTCCACAAGGGCCTGGCATCTTGAGCTTAAGTTATGCATAATGAGGCACCGCGTTGAATTTTGTGAACGCGGTTCGTCCGAGCAGAACGTGATAGCCACTGCGGAATGGGACTATGTCGAAGATTAACTCCTCGCTTCGGAAATTATCCGGGGATCCGAAGACCACTTCCAGTGTAACTGAGCCTGTACAACTGGCCTCGACACCTGTTATGACGCCTTTGAAGGTTGGCTTTGTAGGTTTAATCCTTGAAGGGTCTATGCCCATCTTGCGCACTGTATCCTGATAAAGCAGGTTCAGGCTACTGCCGCCGTCCATCAGGACACTCGTGAGGTGAAATCCATCGACGATTGGGTCTAAAACCAATGCGGCGAATCCGCCATGGCGGATATTGGTCGAATGGTCTCTTCGATCGAAAGTGATCGGGCAAGAGGACCATGGGTTGAATTTTGGGGCGACTGGCTCCATCGCGTATACGTCCCTTAGTGCACGCTTCCGCTCCCTCTTGGGTATATGCGTTGCGTATATCATGTTTACCATCCGAACTTGAGGGGGGAATCCCTTTTGTCCTCTGTTGTTCGGCGGCCGAGTCTCTTCCTCGTCATCGCTGTGTAGCCCCTTGTCATTGTTTTCGGCGATTAATTTGCCTGCCTACTTGAATACCCAACAATCTCTGTTGGTGTGGTTAGCTGGCTTTTCGGGGGTTCCATGTATTTGACAGGAGCGGTCGAGTATTCGGTCCAAATTGGACGGGCCCGGAGTGGTTCTTTTGAATGGCTTCTTCCGTTGACCGGGCTTGGAGCCTCGGAATCCGGCGTTGACTGCCGTATCCTCATTGGTGTTGCCATTAATGCGGCGTTTGTTTTTGTTTCGACGCGACCTGCCATTGTGGTCCTTGGTATCCGGACTGCCAGCGTTTTTGCTGAGGTTGTTGCTGCGAGCTAGCCAGCTATCCTCTCCCGCACGGAAGCGGGTCATGAGTGATGTGAGCGCTGCCATGGATTTCGGCTTTTCCTATCCTAGGTGCCGGGCCAGCCACTCGTCGCGGATGTTATGTTTGAAGGCAGTGAGGTCCTCTGCATCCGGACAGTCGACGATTTGATTTTTCTTTGTTAAGAACCGTGTCCAGAATTGCCTGGCCGATTCGTCTGGCTGCTGGATTATGTGGCTTAGGTCATCTGCGTCCGGTGGTCGCACATACGTGCCCTGGAAGTTGTCGAGGAATGCGGCTTCCAGGTCTTCCCAGCATCCAATTGAATCTGCGGGCAAGCTGTTAAGCCAATGCCGAGCTGGTCCTTTAAGCTTGAGCGGGAGATATTTGATGGCGTGAAGATCGTCGCCGTGGGCCATATGTATATGGAGGAGATAATCCTCAATCCAAACCGCGGGGTCTGTTGTGCCATCGTAGGATTCGATATTAACGGGTTTAAACCCTTCAGGGATTTGATGATCCATTACTTCGTCAGTGAAGCATAGTGGGTGCGCGGCGCCTATGTATTGAGCAATATCGCGACGTAGCTCGAGAGAGCGTTGTCTGCTGTGTTCGGCCCGGCCGGAGTAGTTGTATCCGGCGCGACGGTATTCGTCGTGGGTCTTGGGGTGCCCACGTGATCCATAGATAGATCTGGATTGTCTTGCCTTGTCCTCCCATATATCCCGCAAGTCTGGCGCGTTCCCCCGTGGCTTCATGCTTTTTGAGTGATGCCGGGGTACGGTTTTGGTGGAGGGCTTGCACGCCTCTCTGTCGCGGCCACGAGGTGGTCGGTCTGCCGTATTGTGCGCTGGTGATGCAGGTTTGTACGCTTCCTCCTCTAGGCGGGGGAGCAACTTGCGTTTCGGGTAACTTTTGGAGGGGCGTTCGAGTTCATACTCTTCGGCCGCGAGGACCTCGGTCCATCTGTGGGCCAGTAGGTCTTGATCAGCTTGAAGCTGTTGCTGCTTTTTCTTTAGGCTGTTTGCCGTGGCCATTAGCCTGCGTCTGAAACACTCTTGTTCGACGGGATCCTCAGGCACGATGAATTCGTCGTCGTCGAGGCTTGCCTCGTCTCCGGAGGGAGGTAAGTAATTATCATCCTCGACCTCTTCGTCTGCCGCCCTCTCATGAGGGCTTGCTTCTGCCTCCTCCTGCGCTGGATCGTGCTGGAGGGGGTTGTCTTCGGCACTTTCTGGGGTGTTATTATCTCGTGTGCCGGAATCTCTATTCTTGTTGTGGTGGGATTTAGAGCGGCGCCGCTGATGTCGGCGCTTGGGCTGTTTCTTTAAGGAATCGGACTCCGTTGCTTCTTTCCCGTCCCCATCTTTTGGGGTGTCCACCATATATATGTCGTATGACGAGGTGGTCTTCCGGTGTCCTGTAGGCACTGGTTCTTGATAGTCTCCGGCATCATCGTCCATACCGTCGATGTCATCGGAGTCGTAGTCGAGTACATCGGTTAGATCGTCGACGGTGGCTACGAAGTGGGTGGTGGGTGGGCTCTGAATTTCTTCGTCGTCCGCGTCCCAACCATCCTGGCCGTAGTTCGGCCAGGGCTCTCCGAATAGCGAGAGATGCTTCAGCGAATTTAAGATATCGCCAAAAGGTGAGTGCTGAAAGATGTCCGCAGCGGTGAATTCCATGATCAGCGCCCAGTCGGATTCGGCTGGCAGGGGCGCAGGAGGTTCGGAGTCCGGCAGAGAGTCCGGCACCTCGGAGTCATGAGCTTTATGCGGGACAAGGTAAGTGTTCGGCTCCATCGCCGTAGAAGTTGCAGCTGTCGAGGCGGTGTCCAGCCATCTGTCCTCGATCGTGCTGTCCGGCGGCAGAGTTAGGTCGTGCCCATCGTGACAGCGTGGCACGCTCGGCTGTGGCTCAGATCCATCGAAGATCAAGTCCCCACGGATATCGATCGTGAAGTTTAGGCTTTCAAACCTGACCTGACGGCCAGGGGCATAGCTTTCGATCTGCTCCAGATGGCCAAGTGAGTTGGCCCGCAGTACGAAGCCGCCGAATACGAAGATCTGTCCGGGGAGGAAAGTCTCACCCAGGACTGCGTCGTTGTCGATTGAAGAGGCCATCAAGCCTATCGGTGACGACACAGAGGAACTCTCAATGAAACCACCAATGTCGGTGTCAAAACCGGCGGATCTCGGGTAGGGAGTCCCGAACTGTGCGTCTAGGCGGATGGTAACAGGGAACAAGGGACACGATGTTTTACCCAGGTTCGGGCCCTCTTGATCGAGGTAAAACCCTACGTCCTGCTTGATTGATATTGATAGTGGATGTTTACAAGAGTGGATCTACCACGAGATTAAGGAGGCTAAACCCTAGAAGCTAGCCTATGGTATGATTGTAATGGTTGTTGTTGTGTCCTACGGACTAGAGCCATCCGGTTTATATAGACACCGGAGAGGGCTAGGGTTACATAGAGTCGGTTACAATGGTAGGAGATCTACGTATCCGTATCGCCAAGCTTGCCTTCCACGCCAAGGAAAGTCCCATCCGGACAGGGGACGAAGTCTTCAATCTTGTATCTTCATAGTCTTGGAGTCCGGTCGATGATGATAGTCCAGCCGACGATAGTTTGGCTGATGATGGTAGTCCGGCTATCTGGACACCCCTAATCCAGGACTCCCTCACTAAGCATGGGCATCGTCAACGCCGCTCCAAGCCCCGCCACAACAATACCGGAACAGGAGACGAAAACAATCCGGATAGTGCTAAAGATGAAAACAACCCTGATCAACCTGCCTTCAAGCAGGCCGAACCGGCCAAGGTTGGATACTTGGAGCGGAACAACTATATGCCCCCTCCGAAGACGAGGTAAGCCTCGGCGATGCTGAATTCGGTGTGCCTGAGGATCCCATGGAACAGGTTTGCTTCAAGCGATGGCTCATGGCCACAGCGAGAAGCCTTCAAAGGAAGCAACCACAGCTCAAAGCTGACCAAGATTTGCTCGTGGACAGATGGACCAAGGTCCTGGCCACCGAGGAATACGGACACGACCGGCCCAACAAAGGGCACACACGGCATAATTTACTACCTTAACCTAAGAAGGAGAACCTAAGGCACATACCCCGACATCAACATACCACCACGGTCCAAGACAATACGAAGGATACACAAGGAGGCATCCTCAAGCCTCGGCGCAATCGTCATAAACGTCAAGTCAGGGAAGTTGGTGCCGAATTCAGCGGTCCCCAGTCCGGTTAGCGGAAAAAGAACAGCTCAGGCCCATCCGGCCTAGGCAGCATACTCGATCAACCATGTGAAATTCATGGTACCCCCAGAAAGGCGGCCAAGGATACCAATAGAGAAAGCAGGATCTTCCAATCAAAGCGGCCGATCTCGCGCCGGAAACAATGAAGGGAGGTCTCGAACAACAAAGGACCAGTCAAACATGGTGAAGATCCCCTCATAGCACAAAAATACGATTGATTGTCTCTAATCACATCGACCGTCCGGACAACACCAGCCATAGCAATTTTATTGCACTCACTATCTACCCAGTAGCTTGGGGGCTCAATTTTACACGAGCCCCCACAGGCATAAAACTATCAATAACATGTCCTCAAAGATGCAAGGTGCAAAGGCAAGGTTTTAACTGACCCACCATACTAATGGTTGTCTTCGGATCACCAAACAAATACCACAGCGAAGAATAAGTCTTTGGCATCATCCCCTTATATAGTAATTACACATACTATCGGGACGAACCACATTGGCTAGATTCAATGAGGTACAACTTCAGGCCAGTCCCGCATGACATAGTCACAGCTATGGGCAAGGTCGAACCCCCACCATTAGAGTGGAAATCATACCGCCGCTGGAATAGCGAGTAGTGCCTGCTTATCAAATTTTGATTTGGCAGCCAAACACCCGGACACAAATTGAGGAATCCGAACTACTTTATGGCATGGTTCAACCAGGCTCCGCTCAGGCACCCGCAGTTCAACCACAAAGGTATATGCAGCTGACTTTGCAGCATTTGTCTTTACAGACTAACTTTTGGCGTAGAACAGGATTGGCGACGCGGAATCAGCTCGGACGCACAAGGCAGGCAGTCCAGATACACCTCAGATCACAGCCCCCTCCAGTCCGGCCACAACAGGTTCCGCCAAAAATACTCCTTTTCATAAGCATAAACCGCACTCATATGCATAGACATGTCATTTTACTACAATGCGTAGACTTAAATAACACTTATCGATCGTCGTTTCTCATTGACGCCTCTTTTTCACAAACGGCACCCATGCCTTGTGTCATGCTCGATTACACCAGGGGCTTCATAGTACGGCAATAAATTCTGACCACCTTTTCGATCGCTCGGCACCCCGAACTTATAGCACTATATGCATCAGCTCCGGATCATGTCTTGGGTCATTAGTTGGGTTTGCCCGGTTGTAAAATCTTTAAAGATTTATTCTGCATAATGCCATTATAAATGCAATGTGAGACGGATCGGTCTTTTGATCAGGCACTGATAGAGCCCCTAGTTCGGCCTTCCGAACACAAGGAGTTGCGCCCACCATACTCGATTTCCTATGGCTAAGTGAGAGTGATAAAGCCCTGTAGTTTGATTGCTTGACTCATGGTGAGGAACACCTCCTTAAAAGGACCCAACAATGGGATAAAGAGTGTTCAGGTATGTCCCGAACACCCCCATACTCTTTACGAGGGGGCAGAATCCGACGACTGGCCAACTCTCAGGATTTACCTACACTAAACAACCGCATAGGAAGAACAAACGTTCCAACAAAACAAGCAATAAATAATAAAAGTGCCATTATCCCACATTACAAAGAATGGCATGACTGCCTTCAGGGAAATATAATATATTTGCTACACTTATCTGGCACAAGGCGGGCTCCTTTTAGTACACCTTCATAGCACAACTCGGGCTTGCAATGCTCCTTACCCTCCGGCGACCCCTCAGTCATCAGCTTCACAGCATCAAGCTTCCCCCAATGCACCTTCGCACGGGCAAACGCCATGTGCGCACCCTCTATACATACCGATTTCTTAATGACATCAAGCTGAGGGCAAGCGCCAACAATCCGCTTCATGAGTCCGAAGTAACTGCTTGGAATTGGCTCCGCGGGCCACTGCCGGACAACCAAGTCTTTCATGGCTAGTTCGGTCGCCTGGTGTAGTTCGACCAGCTATTTCAGCTGATCGATAAAGGGCACCAGATAATTCGGCGCCATATACTGCGACCAAAAATCCCTCTCTGCAGACTTCTTCTCCTCGGTCCGGTAGAATTGGGCGGCATGTGATATGCTGCGAGGCAGATCCACAAACGCCCATGGAAAAATAAGAATTTAGCTTATCACTTAGAGTTCCTCCCATTATCATGTAAAAATGGCCATGAATACAAAAGCCCTTACCAGCCGCAACCTTCCGGGCCTCCTGAATGTCCCTCAAAGCACCTCGGGCTTCTTCCCGAGCATCCTCCGCGGCTTGGAGAGCTTGGGCGAGTTTGGATTCTTTCCCTGCTAGACTCTGCTCCAAGCCCTCACTTTTCTTCACAGCCTCTAGGAGCTCTCGCTTAGCTTCAATGACCCTGGCCTCGTGCTTCTCACGAAGAGCCTATTTGGTGGTGGCCTTATTATTGGCTTCTGCAATAGCCTTCTTCAGTGCCTTAATTTCAGCACTCACCCCTAGAGCATACAATGCAAATATCTTAATTGGGCACAACTTCTAATGTCACATCCCTAGCTGCTGGTAGTGCTCTAGGCTAGCTTCATGTGTGCATCATGTCTATATTTTCGAAACTTGAACTGAGGAATTTTGGAAAGCCTCAAAAACTTAAATAAAAGAGGGGCAAAGAACCCTGGAAAATGCATTCAATGTTCCAAAATGGCCTTAAATAATGTTGGTTATATTTTGGCAAGGGTTTTGCACCAAACCAGAAATAATGAACATTTTGAGGAATATTTTGAGCACTGAATTTAAATCATTATTGTATTTGAATTTGGAATTATATTCATAATATATGGGATATATTTTCAAATAACTCTGAAATGCTTTATGTGCTGTTGGAAAAGTCCATCTAGCAAATAAAAATATTCAGAGGAGTTTTTGGCATTGTTTGAATTTGTTTAAATTCAAAACAATGCCAAAACAAATTTAAAAAAATAGAAAAACAGAATTAAAACAGAAAGAGAGAGAAAGAACCGTACCTGGGCCACTTACCTGTAGCCAGCCCAGCTCCTCCAGCTGGCCCAACCCACCTCCTCCCCCTTGTCCTCTTCCTCCCCTGCCAGGAGGACGAACAGAGGTGAGGTGTGGCGCGCGCCCAAGAGGCCTCGGCCACCTCCTGCTTCCCCCCCTGGCCACCTCCTGCCTGGTTGCCTCCCTCCTCGACGCCCGGAGACGCCACGCACTCCCCCTCGCCCCCTGCACCTCTCCTCTCCCCCCCTGGACCCCATTCCCTCCTCTGCTTCCCTCTCGC
>NC_041387.1:218387673-218395555 GCF_002162155.2 Triticum dicoccoides | reverse complement strand
GCACACCACCGAGCGGAGCTCGCCGTCATCGTCGCCGTACCCATGGCCACCGCCACCCCCTCTCCTCCCCGACGTGCTCCTGAGCTCCGCAGTGCCTCCCTCGACCTCCCCGTCGACTCACGAGACCGGAGAAGCCCCGAAGCGCCGTCCCGACGCTTTTCCCCTCCTCGGCCACCGAGGACCGCCGCCGTCGATTCGCCGGACCCCGTGCCTCCCCTGCCTCGCCAGCAGCACCAGAAGAACCGCGGTGAGCCGCTGCATCCTTTCCCCCATGCCTCGTTGCCTAATTCGCCCCCTAGCCGCTCCCTCCACCGGAGCCGAGACGCTCCGCCGCACGGGCTCGTCGCCGGTGAAGCTCCGGTGACCTTTTGGTCCCACGCATGCGTCCGTTGCACTCGTTGCGTCCCGTAGAGTAAAACTAGCGCGACAACCATCTTGTTTGCACACCGCAGCGCCGGTCCCGCGAACCCCCGAGCTCCGGCCGCCGCCGGGGTCGATGCCGCGCTCAACTCCGGCCACCCCACGCCCTCTCGTGGGTCCCCCTAGATGCGCGGGAGCACGGGCTCACTCTTGGTGCCCTCAGCGCGACCAGCCGCGGGCCGTAGCGCCGTCCCGAGCAACTCCGGCGAGGTCTCGCCGTCGCCGTGGTCGCCGGCGTCACTCGCCGACGTGGCCACTTAATTAGGGCGTAAACACCCCGCTAATCACCCACTAGAGCCACTGCCAAGTGGGCCCCCGTGCCTAATTAATTAGTTTAACCTCTCTGTTAAATTAGCACTAATCTCAGAGGGCCCCGCCTGTCACATTGACTTTGCCATGTCAGCATTGACCGGACCCACCAGTCAGCCTCTGTCCCTGCCTGTTACACTGACGTGCGGGTCCCAGCCGTCAGGTTTGTCCTGGACCAGCCACGTTGACCTGCTGACGTCACTAATACATCATGCTGATGCAGTATTTGTTTCTGGAATTAAAATAAATAAAAAATGATTTATTATTTCCAGAAAATAGCTAAAACTTCAATAAATCATAGAAAATTAACCGTAACTCCAAATTAAATAAATTATATATGAAAAATTATCAGAAAAATTCAAGGAATCCGTCTGTACCATTTTCATGCATGTTAGAACAACTTATAGCTGCTGTTTAGCACAAATCAATTAAATGACATTTGAATAATCACATATGGAGTTTGAATTTGAATCTTGTATTCAAACCAACTTCATTTAATCTGTTGCTAGTAGCATTAGCTCAAAACACATTCATTTTGCCATGTCATGATCATGCATCATATTGTGCATTGCATTGATTGTGTTCCTTTTTGTGTTGCCTGTATTTGTCCCCTCTCGATAGACGTGATACCGATGACGTGATCGTTGACACTGATGAAGACTCAATGTTATCTTCAGAAGTGCCAGGCAAGCAAAACCCCCTTGTTCATTCCGATACAATCCTACTCTCTCGCTCCTGCTCTCTTTTACTGCATTAGGACAACACCGATTCATCTGTTACTTGCTGCAGTAGCTAAACCCCTTTATCCTTTGCATGACCTGTCATTGCCACAGTAAATAGATGAAACCCACTAGCATGAGTAGGAGTTGTTTGAGCCCTGATGTGCCTACTCATTCATGCTTGTTTGTCATGCCTGCTACTGCTTAGAGTTGAGTCAGGTCTGATTCATCGAGGATGAATCAGAGGTGTGTGAACATGTCCTACTATGTGTGAGCTAAGTGTGTGAACACGATTTGGTAAAAGGTGTCGGTGAGAGGCCATGTAGGAGTACATGGTGGGTTGTCTCATTGAAGCCGTCCTTAGGAACTGAGTTCTGTGTTTGTGATCCATGATTCAGCTACTACCATGCATTGGGCCCTGAAATATGACCCCGCTCGACTTCTTATTCACCCTAGTCCTCTGTCCAGGAGTTGCAAGTAGTTTCTGGTGTTTGTAGCTTACTGGAGGCCATGGACAGCGCTGACCGTAGGGGTGGGCTGTGATGCGGTAGGTACGTGGCACGGTGTACCGGATGCCCGTTTGGTATCTCGGGAACCCTGTTCACATCGTTTGGGGCTGTGAGCGAAACTCCGGCCGGATCTGCTCATGGATGGAACCCGAATAGGCGATAAACCTGGACTAGAGACTTGAGTGTTTAGGTAGGTTGTGGTCTACACCCACGTCGGCTTTCGCTTGAAGTCTGCCGAGCACATGTCGTGTGCAGACGCTAAGTGGTGGAAACATGTATGAAGAAGTACACCCCTGCAGGGTTAACATCATCTATTTGAATAGCCGTGTCTGCGGAAAAGGACTTCTGGATTGCTTATATCAGTTCATAGACAAGTGAAAGTGGATACTTTAAAATGTGCAAGATAAGCGTGAGTGCTATGGATGGCGTTCTCGTAGGGAGACGGGAGCGGATCCATAGTGGTGTATTGATATGGTGAATATGTGGACTCGTGTGCGCCACCTCAAAAGAGTCGCTTGCAGTCGTAGTTTAGGATAGCCACCGAGTCAAAGCTGGCTTGCTGCAGTTAAACCCCACCATCCCCTTGTTGAAAATGATGCATATGTAGTTAGTTCTGATGTAAGTCTTGCTGGGTACATTTGTACTCACGTTTGCCTATTTTATGTTTTTGCAGAGAGACTTCAGTCTCACTAGTAGTTCCACGTGGACTTCGACGTTTAGCTTGTTACCTCAGCTACGATCTTGTGCCCTCGGCAGGATCTGATAGATAGTCAGGCTTCTCGGCCTTTTTCATTTATAGATGTCTGTACCCAGACATGATAGCTTCCGCTTGTGCTTTGATTTGTATGCTCTGAATGTTGGGTCATGAGACCCCTGTTTGTAATATCTCGCTCCTCGGAGCCTATTGAATAAATTACTTGAGTGGTAGAGTCATGTTGTGATGCCATGTTGTGTTTGCACATATCGAGCATATTGTGTGTATGTTATTGAAATGCTTGGTATGTGTGGGATCTGACTATCTAGTTGTTTATCTTTAGTAGCCTCTCTTATCGGGAAATGTCTCCTAGTGTTTCCACCGAGCCATGGTAGCTTGCTACTGCTCCGGAACACTTAGGCTGGCCGGCATGTGTCCTTCTTCGTTCCTGTGTCTGTCCCTTCAGGGAAATGTCACGCGATGAATACCGGAGTCCTGCTAGCCCAGTGCTACAGCCTGGATTCACTCGCTGATGACCGACACGTTCGATGCTGGGTCATGGATGCCTGTCCCTGTAAGTCTGTGCCACTTTGGGTTTACGACTAGCCATGTCAGCCCCGGGCTCCTTATCATATGGATGCTAGCGACACTGTCATATACGTGTGCCAAAAGGCGCAAACGGTCCCGGGCAAAGGTAAGGCGACACCCGTGGGAATACCATGCGTGAGGCCGCAAAGTGATATGAGGTGTTACATGCTAGATCGATGTGGCATTGAGTCGGGGTCCTGACAGCATTGGTATCAGAGCTTGACTGCCTGTAGGATTACCAAGCCAAACTGGTCGAAGTTGAGTCTAGAAATGCTTTAGTTATATGTAAGGGAATTGATTGTGGGATGGAACGTAAGGCTCTTTTTACTCCTTGTACCTCATGGCCTTCTGATCTGAGTCATCATCTTATCTTTCCTACGGGGATTAAGAGCTAGGCTATCTCTTCTTTCTATCAGGATCACGTGTTACTAATCTGTAGACTTGTAGGATTGATGGTTCTAAGCTTGAGTTCAGTTTCTACTTCCGTATGTTAATTGTTGATCTCGAAACCTTGATATTGTGCTTCTGAGTGGCTATGCCACCATTTTGTAGCATGTCTCCAATCCTTTGAGCATTTACAGCCGTTATGCTATCGGAGTCATCCCAGGTTTCTAAATAGTCCGATGCATTTGCAAATCCCTTCCTTCTGTTTTCGATGTGCCTTTGGTCAGATTAATCACACAAATTAGTGAGTTGAGGTACTTTATTGCCTCGACATATATGTTGGAATAATTATTATGACCCTAGGTGTTTTAGGGAGTCACCTAGTAATCTAGCAACGTTTTGTGTTCCCAGTGTGAAGATTCTGGCCTTTATTATCGAAAGCATCCTGTGATGCCATTTAGTTAGTAGGCATTCTATTCCTGGGTTCTTGAACCCGAGATTCACTCTACTTACATCATGTTGATAGTGTTGCTAGTGCCTTTAGGATATTAGTAACCTTTGCATTAGTCCTCAATGTTCGTGGTATTCCTTCTTCCAAATACTATGAACCGCTTATGGCAGATGTTCCTCGCTGATCGAAAGATCACAATCAGAGTGCTCTCGATGGGTTCTCGATTCTACATTGTGACTCTACCAGTTCTACCTTTCTTCTTGGGTTATCCGGAAGAAATATGTTGAATTCGTTCGACATGCTAAACCATGCATCCACAACTCAGAAAATCGTATGTTCCTTTGAGTTGTCCCTCTTTAGTTGTCTTCTGACCCTCGTCTATCAATTGATAGTCAAGGTTATGTGTGCATTCGTTCATCGACACCTATTACTCTTGTGGTCCGTCAAGCCATTCCATTCAGAATGACTAGGAGAAACAAACTCCAGTACCTCTTCCATATCCAGGATTGGGTCAAAGAAGTTGTGCTTCGCAGATCAAATGCCAATCCAGCTTTTGCTCTGTTCTACCTTGGAGTATTACCATCTTTTATATCGGGATTGTTATAGGAATTGCACACCATCCTATGAACTCTTGGTACAGTGATACTTCTTGCCATCATTGTTCATTCCTCGGTTCCTATGTTATTATAACCGGAATGTCGACAAGTGAATCGTGATGTGTGAAATCAATACTCCCAGCAACCCCGTTGCTTGGTAGTTAAGGGACAATAATTTCATTCTTAGCGTGTTGGTTTTTGAATCATCCTTCTAAGACTGATCGTGCTACCTAGTCCTTATTTCGGTGCACCCTTCGATTGATGAGTTAGGATCTTGTCAAGTCCTCACTCATTTGATCATATCGTCTTGCCCTCAAAAGCGAGATTGTTCTCGAGCTTAGTAACATATCGGTGGATCGTGATTTTCCGAATATCTTCTCGAAAGTATCACCAGGTTGTCACCTGACTGTTATGTTGAGCTCGTGATCAAGTTGGTTTCTTGTGAACCACCCTCTCTCCAAGAATCTGTGTGGGATACCCCTGAGCTAGTTGGTCAAGCTAAACAACAACTTGGAGAGTTGGAAGATAAAAGCTTGCCTGACTTAGTTCATGTTAAGGGATATCTTTTTGTGTGTGTGTGTGTGTGTGTTGAAGAGAGATGGTATCTTCATCAATTGGTCCTTGTGAACAATTGTTGGATCTATTATCCTACCAAACCTTTGATGTGAGTATGGGCTATCGTCAATCAAATCCGAACCAACGATGTTCGTAGTGTTGTCTTACTCGTGGATTTTCCTCGAGCATACACCATTATATCGTTTGGGTCTGACTAGTGCTATCACTCGTTCACATAATTATGGAACTCCTTCTTCATGGAAACCAGGATGAGTTGTTGTTGAGCCCATCAACAATATATTTAACCTCTCCATGATTATGTTGAACATCCAGCTAGTACTGGAAACTTTTCTAAGCATTATCTTCATGACCCGCTCATGGAGCATATGTCCGGCTGAAAGATGTGACTTTCTCTAATTCACGTGCACTTGGTGTAAGTTGCCGCCGTGTATCCGAGAAAGATTGTTTTTTTTCTTCCTTGGAATCATCCCAAGTCAGTCATGCATGTGTGAAGTATACATTGGATTGTGAGATTAGCTACCTCCATTCTATATGTGTCCCTAGCACACCAAGCCACTGATTGATTGGTTCAAGATTAATAAGTTCTAAGTGCTAGTCCCGAAGGTACCAGACGGATTTGTACAAAACTTCGATATCCTCGCTGATGGTTCCCCCTCCTGAACTCGGTAGTGTTTTGTTATAAGACTACTTTGTGGTCATGCTTCTCTGGGACAACGTGTTCACATGTTTGTAGCAGAACCAGCTCATGTTTTGGAGCTTGCTATCGTAGTTCATTCCCCGAGAATCTCGCAACGTCATCTCGTTGATTGTGTTGCAAACTTTCGTTTTTCTTCCTAGACTCGATGAGTCTGGAATATCCTGACACCAACCAGATCTGAATCTCAGGCAGATATGATGGTTGGAATATTTCCCAAGAATTATAATATTGGTCGCGCGATAACCAGTAAAGTGGATGTCGTGGCCAACACACCCAGCCGGAAGACCTGTTATTATAATATCTTGATTGATGAAGTTGGCCACCCCCCCATAAGGATTTCGTAGGGTTTACCTCCGTAACTGTTCCTTATGGATTCTATTGCTCCCGAAGTCCGACCTTTACTTGATGTTCTAGTTAGCAAACCATATCTAAGAATGGGTTACACTAGCACATCAAGGAGAACATTAGAAGCGGAGTGCTAAATGTCTCTCGGTCGATTATCCAGATTTTATTTCCTTGGCCCCGCCAATGGTGAAATCTGAGAAAGTGTTATCCTCCTTTGTATCTGCATCCTCCATCACCATTCATCATGGTAGTAAGTTGTGTTACCGGACCCTTGACACGGATGTTGGTAAAACCTTGATGAATATGGAAATGATCAAGTTCTTGAGAGCACGCACAAGCGCTAGGTGTTATCATCGGCACTAACTGGGTTTGCTCTCAGTTTCCTCGGCCATGCTATGATCTTTTCAAACAGTGAATTCACTCTCTGTTGTTGGGTTCTTCCCCAGTTACCAGAATCATTCCCAGCATTTGCCTTTTGTTCCCAGCTTGCACCGCCAATGTGCCATTCTACCACGGGTCTCTTCCATCTCCGGTGATAAGCAAATTCATCCATTACGTTGTCTTCAACAAGGTAATCCACATCATCCAAGTCTGATGTATGCCATTCTACCGACCCCCTCCAAATGATCGCTTGTGATTGCCTTAGGCTGGTTTAAAGAGTTTCAATGATCTCTGAATCAAAGGTAATTCTTTTTGCCACTTAAGGAAATAATCTACGAATCACCCTCCTCCAGGAAGTTTCGTCGTGGTATCATAGCAACTCAACTCCTCGCTACGTTGACAATCGATTACCACCTTCTTAAAGCGTGAAATTGTGGTCTACCTAGTGAACCTTCGTCATCCGTCTCTTTCCACCCCTCTTGATGTGTATCTCGTGTCTCAACCCGAGAGATGGTCCTATGTCTCGTTCCGTGAGTTGTTCGATCTTCGAGAAGATCGACCCTGCTAGAGTCTCCTTCTTTCCTCCATGTCATGTTGACAGGATTTTTCAAGGCAAGACTTCAAGACAATGATGGTGAATGAATCAACGTTCAACTGAAGTGCACCCTGGATCGTGAAGATTATACTAGTCTGCGTTACCCTTCACTTTACCCTACGCTTGAATCTCGAGACGAGATTCTTGTTTAGTGGGGGTGAGTTGTCACATCCCTAGCTGCTGGTAGTGCTCTAGGCTAGCTTCATGTGTGCATCATGTCTATATTTTCGAAACTTGAACTGAGGAATTTTGGAAAGCCTCAAAAACTTAAATAAAAGAGGGGCAAAGAACCCTGGAAAATGCATTCAATGTTCCAAAATGGCCTTAAATAATGTTGGTTATATTTTGGCAAGGGTTTTGCACCAAACCAGAAATAATGAACATTTTGAGGAATATTTTGAGCACTGAATTTAAATCATTATTGTATTTGAATTTGGAATTATATTCATAATATATGGGATATATTTTCAAATAACTCTGAAATGCTTTATGTGCTGTTGGAAAAGTCCATCTAGCAAATAAAAATATTCAGAGGAGTTTTTGGCATTGTTTGAATTTGTTTAAATTCAAAACAATGCCAAAACAAATTTAAAAAAATAGAAAAACAGAATTAAAACA
>NC_041387.1:218362562-218387108 GCF_002162155.2 Triticum dicoccoides | reverse complement strand
CACACCACCGAGCGGAGCTCGCCGTCATCGTCGCCGTACCCATGGCCACCGCCACCCCCTCTCCTCCCCGACGTGCTCCTGAGCTCTGCAGTGCCTCCCTCGACCTCCCCGTCGACTCACGCGACCGGAGAAGCCCCGAAGCGCCGCCCCGACGCTTTTCCCCTCCTCGGCCACCGAGGACCGCCGCCGTCGATTCACCGGACCCCGTGCCTCCCCTGCCTCGCCAGCAGCACCAGAAGAACCGCGGTGAGCCGCTGCATCGTTTCCCCCATGCCTCGTTGCCTAATTCGCCCCCTAGCCGCTCCCTCCACCGGAGCCGAGACGCTCCGCCGCACGGGCTCGTCGCCGGTGAAGCTCCGGTGACCTTTTGGTTCCACGCATGCGTCTGTTGCACTCGTTGCGTCCCGTAGAGTAAAACTAGCGCGACAACCATCTTGTTTGCACACCGCAGCGCCGGTCCCGCGAACCCCCGAGCTCCGGCCGCCGCCGGGGTCGATGCCGCGCTCAACTCCGGCCACCCCACGCCCTCTCGTGGGTCCCCCTAGATGCGCGGGAGCACGGGCTCACTCTTGGTGCCCTCAGCACGAATAGTCGCGGGCTGTAGCGCCGTCCCGAGCAACTCCAGCGAGGTCTCGCCGTCGCCGTGGTCGCCGGCGTCAGTCGCCGACGTGGCCACTTAATTAGGGCGTAAACACCCCGCTAATCACCCACTAGAGCCACTGCCAAGTGGGCCCCCGTTCCTAATTAATTAGTTTAACCTCTCTGTTAAATTAGCACTAATCTCAGAGGGCCCCGCCTGTCACGTTGACTTTGCCATGTCAGCATTGACCGGACCCACCAGTCAGCCTCTGTCCCTGCCTGTTACACTGACGTGCGGGTCCCAGCCGTCAGGTTTGACCTGGACCAGCCACGTTGACCTGCTGACGTCACTAATACGTCATGCTGACGCAGTATTTGTTTCTGGAATTAAAATAAATCAAAAATGATTTATTATTTCCAGAAAATAGCTAAAACTTCAATAAATCATAGAAAATTAACCGTAACTCCAAATTAAATAAATTATATATGAAAAATTATCATAAAAATTCAAGGAATCCATCTGTACCATTTTCATGCATGTTAGAACAACTTATAGCTGCTGTTTAGCACAAATCAATTAAATGACATTTGAATAATCACATATGGAGTTTGAATTTGAATCTTGTATTCAAACCAACTTCATTTAATCTGTTGCTAGTTGCATTAGCTCAAAACACATTCATTTTGCCATGTCATGATCATGCATCATATTGTGCATTGCATTGATTGTGTTCCTTTTTGTGTTGCCGGTATTTGTCCCCTCTCGATAGACGTGATACCGATGACGTGATCGTTGACACTGATGAAGACTCAATGTTATCTTCAGAAGTGCCAGGCAAGCAAAACCCCCTTGTTCATTCCGATACAATCCTACTCTCTCGCTCCTGCTCTCTTTTACTGCATTAGGACAACACCAATTCATCTGTTACTTGCTGCAGTAGCTGAACCCCTTTATCCTTTGCATGACCTGTCATTGCCACAGTAAATAGATGAAACCCACTAGCATGAGTAGGAGTTGTTTGATCCCTGATGTGCCAACTCATTCATGCTTGTTTGTCATGCCAGCTACTGCTTAGAGTTGAGTCAGGTCTGATTCATCGAGGATGAATCAGAGGTGTGTGAACATGTCCTACTATGTGTGAGCTAAGTGTGTGAACACGATTTGGTCAAAGGTGTCGGTGAGAGGCCATGTAGGAGTACATGGTGGGTTGTCTCATTAAAGTCGTCCTTAGGAACTGAGTTCTGTGTTTGTGATCCATGATTCAGCTACTACCATGCATTGGGCCCTGAAATATGACCCCGCTCGACTTCTTATTCACCCTAGTCCTTTGTCCAGGAGTTGCAAGTAGTTTCTGGTGTTTGTAGCTTACTGGAGGCCGTGGACAGCGCTGACCGTAGGGGTGGGCTGTGATGCGGTAGGTACGTGGCACGGTGTACCGGATGCCCGTTTGGTATCTCGGGAACCCTGTTCACATCGTTTGGGGCTGTGAGCGAAACTCCGGCCGGATCTCCTCATGGATGGAACCCGAATAGGCGATAAACCTGGACTAGAGACTTGAGTGTTTAGGTAGGTCGTGGTCTACACCCACGTCGGCTTTCGCTTGAAGTCTGCCGAGCACATGTCGTGTGCAGACGCTAAGTGGTGGAAACATGTATGAAGAAGTACACCCCTGCAGGGTTAACATCATCTATTCGAATAGCCGTGTCCGCGGAAAAGGACTTCTGGATTGCTTATATCAGTTCATAGACAAGTGAAAGTGGATACTTTAAAATGCGCATGATAAGCGTGAGTTCTATGGATGGCGTTTTCGTAGGGAAACGGGAGCGGATCCATAGTGGTGTATTGATATGGTGAATATGTGGACTCGTGTGCGCCACCTCAAAAGAGTCGCTTGCAGTTGTAGTTTAGGATAGCCACCGAGTCAAAGCTGGCTTGCTGCAGTTAAACCCCACCATCCCCTTGTTGAAAATGATGCATATGTAGTTAGTTCTGATGTAAGTCTTGCTGGGTACATTTGTACTCACGTTTGCCTATTTTATGTTTTTGCAGAGAGACTTCAGTCTCACTAGTAGTTCCACGTGGACTTCGACGTTTAGCTTGTTACCTCAGCTACGATCTTGTGCCCTCGGCAGGATCTGATAGATAGTCAGGCTTCTCAGCCTTTTTCATTTATAGATGTCTGTACCCAGACATGATAGCTTCCGCTTGTGCTTTGATTTGTATGCTCTGAATGTTGGGTCATGAGACCCCTGTTTGTAATATCTCGCTCCTCGGAGCCTACTGAATAAATTACTTGAGTCGTAGAGTCATGTTGTGATGCCATGTTGTGTTTGCACATATCGAGCATATTGTTTGTATGTTATTGAAATGCTTGGTATGTGTGGGATCTGACTATCTAGTTGTTTATCTTTAGTAGCCTCTCTTATCGGGAAATGTCTCCTAGTGTTTCCACCGAGCCATGGTAGCTTGCTACTGCTCCAGAACACTTAGGCTGGCCGGCATGTGTCCTTCTTCGTTCCTGTGTCTGTCCCTTCGGGGAAATGTCACGCGATGAATACCGGAGTCCTGCTAGCCCAGTGCTACAGCCTGGATTCACTCGCTGATGACCGACACGTTCGATGCTGGGTCATGGATGCCTGTCCCTGTAAGTCTGTGCCACTTTGGGTTTACGACTAGCCATGTCAGCCCCGGGCTCCTTATCATATGGATGCTAGCGACACTGTCATATACGTGTGCCAAAAGGCGCAAACGGTCCCGGGCAAAGGTAAGGCGACACCCGTGGGAATACCGTGCGTGAGGCCGCAAAGTGATATGAGGTGTTACATGCTAGATCGATGTGGCATTGAGTCGGGGTCCTGACATCTAATTTGTGCCCTACTTAGCACAAGGTTCCGGCATACCTTGCTTGTCCTCCAACTGCTTCTTCACGTGGCCAAGTTCCCCTTCGGCCCATTCTAGACACTGCTTTAGTTCGGACACTTCAGCACTATGAGCGGCGGTCGTTCCTGCAGATGCCTGTTTTCAAACAAAGGGATACACGTCATTAGATGAGTCTCCTGCAAAAACGGAAAAAATTGATCCCCTGTTCGGCTCTCTTTCACCGGACAGTGCATCAGGGGCTACTACTCATATTATCACAATCTCCCAAAGGTCTCTTAAGAAACATACCTCAAAGCCCTTTATAAGACTAAGGCAGGATTCGTTCAGTCCACTCTCAGCGGACTGAATCTTTTCAATCACCACGCCATGAGGGTACGATGTTCATTGATGATAGACGCGCTTCTTAGCACTGTCGATAGGCCACTCGGCGGCCCTGCTTGGGCACATGCTGTTGGCGGAACAGGCAAGCCCCCCAAAGGCGGCTGCTTACCTGGTCCCGGAGCTTTAAAGGTCTCCAGGACTGTGTCCGGTTGCGGTCCGGACCGAAGATCACCCCCTCCATCGGCACGCATAGGAGTCGCCGCTCCCGTGTGTCCGGCCCCAGGGATATGCCCCGCTTGGTCCAGGACCCGCTGAGATGACACATCGGTGTCGCACCTAGGATTCAGGGAAGGGGCCTCTGGAGGCGTCTCGCTCGCCAGGGCATCTGAGCTCAGCGAATCCTCTGATGAGGATTGTCCGGCGTGGACCCCACCGGGCTATACGAAATATGGCGACAGTTAAAACTACTACATTCAAACAACCCCGGGCGCGTATGCGTGTTCGGATTTCATATACTTACGACTTTTCCAGGGGCTGGGCCCTGGGATCCCACTCCGGCTGGAACCTCTCCCCCTCTTTGGCGACTCGGCCTTCAGGGATGAGGAAGCCGTCCTTTTCTTCCCACCTCCTGCAGGAGGCTCGTCTTCCTCTGCCTCCTCCTCTTCGTCTTCGGAAGAAGGATGGGCGCTGGAGTCTTCAGATTTTGCATCCGAAGCATCGCGACGACGGAGTCCACTTCGGGTCTTTTTGACCTTCTTGGAGGCCTCTATCTTTTGCGCTCCATAAGGCGCTGGGACCAGCATCTTCGTCAGAAGAGGTCCGACCGGCTCCTCCGACAGCGGGGCAGGACAATGTATCCGCTCCACCTTTTTTATCCATCCCTAGGGTTATGATAAAGCATGATAAAAGTGTCTCCCTCAGGACATGCCAACTGAAGCACGGATAGATAGAGCATAGCAATAACTTACCGAACTTGCAGAATGGGATAACTGATACCCACGGTCCTCGGCGGAGCCCGTCCATGATTTGCCGGACTTAAAGAGCACCTTCCAGATATCCTTGTGGGAGGAACCATAGAGCTCCCGAAGGGTCTGGTGCTCGGTTGGGTCGTATTCCCACAAATTGCAGGCTCGACGCTGGCAAGGGAGAACCAGGCGAACTAACATCACCTGGACTGTGTCGACGAGTTTGACGTCCTTGTCGACCACACTCTGGATGCGCGTCTGGAGCAGTGACAGCTCATCGGACGAGGACCAATTCAGGCCCTTCTCAGGCCAGGACGTGAGCCGCAGTGGGGCTCCGGATCTAAACTCAGGAGCCATTGCCTGGTTTTTGTCGCGCGGTTTGGTAATATAGAACCACTACTGCTGCCACTCCTTGATGGAGTCATTGAAGGCGCCCGTCGGCCATATAACCCTGGGCATCTTGCTCACCATGGCGCCACCGCACTCGGCATGCTCGCCACTCACCACCTTGGGCTTCACATTGAAAATCTTCAGCCATAGGCCGAAGTGAGGCGAAATTCGGAGAAAGGCCTCACACACGACGATGAACGTCGAGATATTAAGGAAAGAATTGGGGGAGAAATCATGAAAGTCAATCCCGTAATAATACATGATATCGCGAACGAATGGGTGGAGGGTAAACCCGAGCCCACGGACAAAATGAGGAAGAAACACGACCCTCTCGTGGGGCTCCGGAGTAGGGATGATCTGTCCCGCCGGCTGAAGATAGTGGCCGATCTTTTTGGCCAGGTACCCGGCCTATCGGAGCCTCTTGATATCCTTCTCATGGGTGGTTGAGGCGATCCATTTGCCTCCTGCTCCAAACCCGGACATCTTTGTAGAACCTCTCTTTGGTGGAGAAGAAGAGTGCTTGGGCGCTAGGGCTCGAGTAGAGGGGAATGGGCTAGCAGAGGGAAAAGGCGTGGCTAAAGAGGAAGAGACCTTATCTGTTTATAGGGGCGGTAAAAGCTTTTGCGCCTCCCCACTTGCCTAGTGGAACCCGCTCATTCTCCACTCGCTGCAATTAGCGGTGCGTTTGGGTTACCCATACCTATATTGATGAGGATCCCGCGATAAGGGGAAACGATCTCTGCTTCTGCAAGACATGCAGAGGAAACCGCCTCACGATATGCACTGAGGGTGGTTGTGGAGAAACGGTTCGGATAATGACTCGATCGTAGAATTGTGTCGCTTTGTCTAAAGTTTTCAGCAGATTATATTTTTGAAATATCGTTCTCTCTATGGTGGTGTACGAGGATCATCTTGCCGATCCGGACACGGTCTAAGTGTTCGATAATTATTTTGGAGTATTCTGAGATGGAACCCACCTTGCAATGCCGAAGACAAAACTGCGTGCCGGACTCATCATCATTGAAGCCTGGTTCAGGGGCTACTGAGGGAGTCCTTGATTAGGGGGTATCCGGACAGCCGGACTATATACTTTGATCGGACTATTGGAGCGTGAAGATACAAGACTCAAGACTCTGTCCCGTGTCCGAATGAGACTCTCCTTTGTGTGGAAGACAAGCTTGGTGATCCGGATATTATATTTCCTTCATTGTAACCGACTCCATGTAAACCCTAGCCCTCTCCGGTGTCTATATAAACCGGAGAGTTTGGTCCTTAGAGGGACGATGACAATCATAATCATCCTATGCTAGCTTCTAGGGTTTAGCCTCTACGTTCTCGTGGTAGATCAACTCTTGTACTACTCATATCATAAATATCAATCAAGCAGGAAGTAGGGTTTTACCTCCATCGAGAGGGCCCGAACCTGGGTAAACATTGTGTCCCTTGCCTCCTGTTACCATTAGCCTAAGACGCACAGATCGGGACTGATACGTCTCCAACGTATCTACTTTTCCAAACACTGTTGCCCTTGTTTTGGACTCTAACTTGTATGATTTGAATGGAATTAACCCGGACTGACGCTGTTTTTAGCAGCATTGCCATGATGTTAGTTTTTGTGCAGAAAATAAAAGTTCTCAGAATGACCTGAAACTCCACAGAACATCTTAGAAAAAATAAAAAAATCCTCATCAAAGACGAGACCAGGGGGCCCACACCCTGTCCACAAGTGTGGGGGGCGCGCCCCCCTTCCTCGTGGGCCCCCTGGAGACCCTCCGACGCCAACTCCAACTCCATATATTGGCTTTCAGGGAGAAAAAAATCAGAGAGAAGAAATCATCGTGTTTTACAATACGAACCGCATCCGGCATAATTATCCATCACTAATCTGGTGCCTACGAGTTTTCCATATACTGGTTCTCGCTTATTTACTTTTCCGTTGCTACTGTTACAATCACTACAAAATAACAAAAACATTACTTTTGCTGTCTTTATTTTTGTTACCGTTACCACCAGTATCATATTACTTTGCTACTAAACACTTTGCTGCAGATACTATGTTTCCACGTGTGGTTGAATTGACAACTCAGCTGCTAATACTTGAGAATATTCTTTGGCTCCCCTTGCGTCGAATCAATAAATTTGGGTTGAATACTCTACCCTCGAAAACTGTTGCGATCCCCTATACTTGTGGGTTATCAAGACCTTTTTCTGGCACCGTTGTCGGGGAGCATAGATCTATTCTTTGAGTCACTTGGGACTTATATCTGCTGGACACTATGAAGAACTTGAAAGATGATCAAACTACTGTTTTTCCCTCAACTACGACGGGAGGTAAGGAACTGCCATCTAGCTCTGCACTAGATTCTCCTTCCATTATAAGTAAGCTTGCGACACCTAAACTTGCTACTGCTATGAATTCTGATATGTCGCATGTTATTGATGATGCCACTTCTGCTATGCATGATACTTATGATGAAACTACTTCTATGCTTGATACTACTGTGTCCCTTGGTGAATTTCTAGATGAACAAATTGCTAGTTTTGGAGAGAAAGAAATTATTGAATCTGAATACGATGATGATAGTGATGATGAAAATATGCCTCCTATTCCTGAGGGTTATCTTTTTGATGCGGAATCTTCTGCAGCTATTTTTGCCTGCCAGGATAGATACGAACTTAAGAGGCTACTAATTACATGGAGTAAAGAATCTCTTAGAGATAGAATGAGAACCGACCCTACTTTTGCTACTTCACCTATCTGTGTTCCTGATAAGGGTTATTATGAATTTCTTGTTGATCCGGATATAATTACTTTGGTTGAATCTAATCCTTTCTATGGCTATGAATCTGAAACTGTTGTGGCACATCTTACTAAGTTAAATGATATAGCCGCCATGTTTACTAATGATGAGAGATCGCGCTACCTTTATTTACTCAAAATATTTCTGTTCTCATTAAAGGGTGATGCTAAGATATGGTTTAATTCTCTTGATCCTGGTTGTGTGCATAGTCCCCAGGATATGATTTATTACTTCTCTACTATATATTTCCCTGCTCATAAGAAACAAACTGCTTTGAGGGAAATACACAACTTCGTGCAAATTAAAGAAGAGAGTCTCCCACAAGGTTGGGGGAGGCTTCTCAAGTTACTTAATTCTTTGCCTGATCATCCTCTTAAGAAACCTGAAATACTTGATATATTTTATAATGGACTAACTCATGCTTCCAGAGATCACCTGGATAGTTGTGCTGGTTCTCTTTCCAGGGAAAGAACACCAGATGAAGCTGAAATTCTATTGAGTAATATGTTGACAAATGAAAATAATTGGGCACCTCCTGAGCCACCTCCTGAGCCAGCTCCAGAGCCAATTACTGATCCTATTCCTAAACCAACCCCGAAGAAGAGAGGTGTTCTATTTCTCAGTCCCGAAGATATGCAAAGGCAAAGAAATTTATGAAAGAAAAAGGTATTAAAGCTGAAGATGTTAAGAATTTACCTCCTATTGAAGAAATACACGGTCTTAATTTACCGTCTGCTAAAGAAGTATATGATCTCAATTCCTTATTCACTGAAGAACCTCCTGATCCCGATATCCCGACACAGGTAGTAAAGGTAAATTCTCTCTATAGATATGATAAAGCTGAAGTCCCTCCTACTAAAATTGCTAGTAAGTGCTTGGATGAGTTTGATGACTTTATGTTTAAGCAAGATGACTTTAATGCTTATTTTGGTAGATAGTTAAAACAGAATACCTTTATGATTAAATGCTTGGGTGATTATATGGCTAATATTAGAGGTGAACTTAAACTTGTTAGCAAACATGCTTCGATGGTTACCACTCAAGTAGAACAAGTACTTAAAGCTCAAAAAGAAGTGCTTGATGAAATGAATAGTAAGAAAAATGATTATGCTGTTAGAGTGCCTACTAGAACTGGTTGAATGACTCAGGAACCTTTGTATCTTGAAGGCCACCCTAAGAGAATCGAGCAAGATTCTTAGAGAAATAATATTGATGTACCTAGTTCTTCTAAAAGGAAGAAAAAGAAAAATGATAGGACTTTGCAAACTTCTAGTGAACCTATTGCTGAACCACCTAAGAATCCAAATGATATCTCTATGTCTGATGCTGAAACACAATCAGGTGATGAACATGAACCTAGTGAAAATATTAATGATGATGTTCATGAAGGTGCTCAACCTAGTAATGATAATGATGTAGAAGTTGAACCTGCTGTTGATCTTGATAACCCACAATCAAGGAATCAACGTTATGATAAAAGAGACTTTGTTGCTAGGTAACATGGTAAAGAAAGGGAACCATGGGTTCAGAAACCCATGCCTTTTCCTCCGAAACCATCCAAGAAAAAGTATGATGAGGATTTTGAGCGCTTTGCTGAAATGATTAGACCCATCTTTTTGCGTATCAGATTAACTAATGTGCTCAAAACAAATCCTTATGCTAAGTATATGAAGGATATCATTACTAATAAAAGAAAGATACCGGAAGCTGAAATTTCCACCATGCTTGCTAATTATACTTCTAAGGGCGGAATACCAAAGAAACATGGAGATCCAGGAGAACCTACTATACCATGCTCCATTAAGAGAAATTATGTTAGAACTGCTTTATGTGATCTTGGAGCCGGTGTTAGTGTTATGTCTCTCTCTTTATATCGTAGACTTGATTTGAATAAGTTTACACCTACTGAAATATCTTTGCAAATCTCTGATAAATCAACTGCTATACCTGTCGGTACTTGTGAGGATATGCCTGTTGTAGTTGCAAACGTTATTATTCTAACGGACTTTGTTATTCTTGATATTCCAGATGATGATAGTATGTATATTATTCTTGGAAGACCTTTATTAATACTATAGGGGCTATTATTGATTGCAACAAAGGCAATGTCACTTTTCATGTTAATGGCAATGAGCATACGGTACACTTTCAGAGGAAACAACCTCAAGTTTATAGTATCAACTCTATTGGAAAAATTCCATCGATTATATTTGGAGGTTTCCAATTTCCTCTCCCTACTGTCAAGAAAAAGTATGATATTCTTATTGTTGGGGATTTTCATATCCCCGTTGAGGTAACTTAGTGTTATTCGAAATTTCTCCGGTTCCATGTTATTCGGAATGAGTTTGTTAACAAGACTTGATCAACCTTGTTAGTGGATTCTTTCTGATGAGCATGAGATGGATGAAACTAGAAGCACAACCTTCTGTACCCTCTTTATATCTTCTATTATTTAGTACAAATAAAGTAAAATTGTATTTTTTCTGTCTGTTTCCTGACTTATCCGTGCAATATAAAAATATCCCAAAAATAAAAGTCCTCAGAATGCCATGCCAATTTAATATGATTTTTTCGGGAATATTTGAGGATTTACTGTGCAAACATTACCGCGCGGGGAGCTGCCACCTGGCCACGAGGGTGGAGGGAGCGCCCTACCCCCTTGGGCGCGTCCCCCTACCTCGTGGGCCCACGGTGGCCCTACTCCACTTATCCATGTACCCATCTTCTTCCTCTGCCTCACACAAACACGAAAAACCAACTCAAGCATGAGTTCCAGCCCCTGTTGCTGTGATTTTCGATCTCCTTGCTCAAGGCACCTCTCGCAAAACTGCTTGGGGAGATTGTTCCTTGGTATGTGACTCCTCCATTGGTCCAATTAGTTTTTGTTCTAGTGCTTTATTGATTTCAAATTTGTGCTGCATAGGTGACGATGTTCTTGAGCTTGCATGTCAAATTTATATGGTTCCAAGTAGTTCTAATGCTTGATATAGGCACTAGGCACTTGTGGGAGTTGTTGCTATCAATTTTATTGAAGTTGGATCACTTTTATTTGAAGTTACTAAAAATTTCAGAAATTTTTCAGAGGAAACAATATGTTTAGGAAGATGTTCCAAGGTGGTTCTTCAAGGAAGCAAGGTCCCAGGCTTGCAATGCGTGATGCTGACGAGGAACCACCAAGAGACGCTCCTGTGAGGCCCTGTGAATGGTCTTCGGAAAATTTTATGACTCAAGCAGGAACCAAAGAAGAATTTAGCGCATATTTGCGTAATGCCGGTCTTGAGGACTTTGAAGCTGACAAATGCCCCTAGTATCATGATCTCACAAGTTCATTTGTGAGGAGGTTTGAGTTTTCATCTTCGCGTAATTCTCCTTCACTCATGTTCGACCTTTATGACAAATCTTATACCATGGACTTGGAGGATTTTACTTTTTCTTGCAAACTTCCATCTTGGGGTAGTGTCAAGGATCCCCCTAAATCTGAATATAGAGACTTTCGTGCTAGAATAACTGTGGGGGAATCTAGAGATATAACACAAGGCACTACAGGGAGCGTTCACATTCCTGCTATACATTATTTTGCTCTCTTCATAGGTAGATGCATAAATGCTAAGGATGAAGCATGTCACATGTGTGCACCTGATCTCAGCATTCTCATAAGTGATGTGTTAGGAGACCAATCTTATCATATGGGAGCCATTGTAGCTCGTAGGTTGCATCATAATAGACATAACGGAGATTTCTTTGGAGGAATTTATGCAACCCGCTTAGCTAATTTTCTTGAGATAGACATTCGTGAGGGTGATATGGAGTTAGCCCCTACTTATTTAGATTTTGATTCTATGGTTTCCCACCAGTTTGTTGAGAGGACTGAACTACCTCTCTAGTATCGATTAATCTTTAACAAACGGCGTGTTGTCCGTATTACTCTTCCTGCTCCTGCCTTCTTTGATTCTCAGACAAAAGGAAGATATATTATTACCAGAGAGGAGGCAGATGAGTACGAGAGGAGAGCGGAGGCTTCTCGACGCCACGCTATAGCTCAGGCGGCGATAGCCGCTGCATCGCAGTATGACCCCAGCTTCACCTACGGGTATCCGCCAGGCTATCCCTGGCAATAGACCAACTTAGGCCAAAAGCCTAAGCTTGGGGGAGTACGTATTTCCCACCGACATTACATTCATGTTCACACACACTCATTGCTAGATGTCGGTGCTCATACTCTTTCACTGTAATATCCATGCTAGTTTATTTTCTTTTTCCTGCTTTCTTCTTGTGTGTTTAATAAACCTTAAGAAAAAAACCAAAAAATTAGTAGTAGTTTATTTCTTTGTTGTAGTAATTAAAAAGAAAACCCAAAAAGATTTCCCGTTTTTCTTTTGCTTGTTAGGAGCTTTCCCGTGTAAATAGTTTTATTTTCTTTTCTTTCCTTTGGGGTCGAGAAGACTATATTGAAAATGCTTAGTGGCTCTTATATGCATGATTGTTTATTTAAGTTAGATCCCATATTACTTGTCTTCTCTCTTGAGTTGAATGCTTGCAGATTCCAGCTTAGTCCAATGCATGTGCACTCTTATTATTATACACATCGTTCGGTCATGCAAGTGAAAGGCAATAATGATGATATATGATGGACTTATTGGGATGAGAAAAGCTGGTATGAACTCGACCTCTCTTGTTTTTGTAAATATGATGATTCATCGTTCCTGAGTCAGCTATTATGAAGTAAACATATTTGTAATGACATTTAGATATTATAGTTTCTTGTGCCATGCTTGATTAGCTATGAGTTATAATGGTTTACCTTGCGTGCCAACATGCTATTAGAATGATTATGATGTGGCGTGATGGGATGGTATCCTCCTTTGAATGTATTAAGTGACTCGACTAGGCACATGTTCACGCATGTAGTTGAATCAAATCAACATAGCCTTCATAATATTTATGTTCATTGTAGATTATATCCTACTCATGCTTGTATTTGGTGTAAATTAATTTTAATGCATGTTTACAACTGTTGTCGCTCTCTCAGTTGATCGCTTCCCAGTATTTTGCTAGCCTTCACCTGTACTAAGCGGGAATACTGCTTGTGCATCAAAACTCCTTAAATCCCAAAGTTGTTCCATATGAGTCCACTATACCTACCTATATGCGGTATTTACCTGCCGTTCCAAGTAAATTTGTATGTGCCAAACTCTAAACCCTCAAATAAACATTCTGTTTTGCATGCTCAAATAGCTCATATATCAACTAGGGCTGCCCTTATCTTCCGTGTTAGGCCGGTTATTCTCAAGAGGAGTGGACTCCATTCCTCATTCAGGAGAAAATGGCTGGTCTCCGGGATACCCACTCCCATGCTTTATGCAAACTAAATCAAAATAATTGCAAAAAAACTCCCCCTGGGACCTGTTGAATGTTGGAGGCACTCGTTGTTTCGAGCAAGCCATGGAAAGATGCTTGTGGAGGAGGGGGAGTATAAACTTTACCATTCTATTTGGGAACCGCCTATAATTTGTTTAGCATGGAAGATATCATCGTCTCTTAGTTGTTATGTTGACAATAAAAGTATGCCGCTCAAAATATAATTTCTCTCTATTTTAAAACCGAGCTCTGGCAGCTCTACAAATCCCCTCTACTAAGGGCTTATCCATTTACTTTTATGTTGAGTCATCATCCCTTCTTATTAAAAAGCACCCGCTGGAGAGCAGACTGTCATTTGCATTCATTATAATTGGTTTATATTGGGTATGACTTGACTGGATCTCTTTTACCATGAATTACAATGTTTAGTCAATCCTTGATCTGTATGCTCTGCATTTATGTTTTGCAATCTCAGAAAGGGCTAGCGAGATACCATTTTGTTATACCATGTTATGATTATTTTGAGAAAGTGTTGTCATCCGAGTTTTGTTATTATAGCTCGCTAGCTGATTATGCTATTGATCTGAGTAATTGTGAGAATTATGTGTTATTGTTAGTATGGTTAGTTCATAATATTTTCTGAAACTTGAATGCTGGCTTTTCATGTTACAACAACAAGAGCAAATAGAGTTTGTAAAAGTTTTTGTTTTCCTCTTTCAGTTTGTCAACTGAATTGCTTGAGGACAAGCAAGGGTTTAATCTTGGGGGAGTTGATACGTCTCCAACGTATCTACTTTTCCGAACACTTTTGCCCTTGTTTTGGACTCTAACTTGTATGATTTGAATGGAATTAACCCGGACTCACGCTGTTTTTAACACAATTGCCATGATGTTGTTTTTTGTGCAGAAAATATAAGTTCTCGGAATGACCTGAAACTCCACGGAACATCTTAGAAAAAATAATAATAAATCCTTGCCAAAGATGAAGACCAGGGGGCTCACACCCTGTCCACAAGGGTGGGGGGGCGCCCCCCCTCCTGGGCGTGCCCCCCTACCTCGTGGGCCCCCTGGAGACCGTCCGACGCCAACTCTAACTCCATATATTGGCTTTCGAGGAGAAAAAAATCAGAGAGAAGAAATCATCACGTTTTACGATACGAACCGCATCCAGCATAATTATCCATCACTAATCCGGTGCCTACGAGTTTTCCATATACTGGTTCTCGCTTATTTACTTTTCCATTGCTACTGTTACAATCACTACAAAATACCAAAAACATAACTTTTGCTGTCTTTATTTTTGTTACCGTTACCACCACTATCATATTACTTTGCTACTAAACACTTTGCTGCAGATACTAAGTTTCCAGGTGTGGTTGAATTGACAACTCACCTGCTAATACTTGAGAATATTCTTTGGCTCCCCTTGTGTCGAATCAATGAATTTGGGTTGAATACTCTACCCTCGAAAACTGTTGTGATCCCCTATACATGTGGGGTATCAGGGACCCCCTACCCGAGATCCGCCAGTTTTGACACCGACAACAGGTATCAGCCAAGTGGGATTCCAAGGATCCTCTCATGGCGGCTTATCGCCGTGAAGTTGACGCCATTGCTGGACACTTCAAGGGTTAACAAGTGGAGCACATTGACCGCAGAAAGAACAAGGTGGCTGATGCCTTAAGCCGGCTGGGCTCTTAGCGTAAGCCGGTGCCGCCTAATACTTTCTTGGATATTCTGCATAACCCTTCTGTCAAGTTACCTACAGAGGAAGACTTGGTTGTTCCTGACCCGGAAGCACAATTGGTGGCAGCTCTTCATGTCATCCCAGATTGTACAATTCCATATTTGGCTTACATGACCCAGGGCAAGTTGCCTGAGGATGAAACCTTGGCCAGACAGATAACCCGGCGGTCTAAGTCAATGACGATTGTCAATGGTGAGTTGCATCATCGCAGTGTTACAGGGACGTTTCAGCGTTGTGTTTCCCCTGAAGAAGGCCAAGAAATTCTACGTGAGATTCATGAAGGGAATTGCAGCCATCACGCCGGGTCAAAGTCCCTTGTGGTTAAGGTGTTCCGTCATGGATTTTATTGGCTCACGGATCATGCTTATGCGGAGGACTTGGTCAGTGAATGTGACGGTTGTCAGAAGTTTTCAAGACGGGCTCACGTGCCGGCTCAAGAATTGAGGATGATTCCAATTACTTGGTAGTTTGCAGTCTGGGGATTGACATTGTTGGGCCTTTCAAAAGGTCCAAAGATAAAAAGACCCACCTTTTGGTGGCAGTTGATAAATTTACAAAGTGGGTTGAGGCAGAGCCAGTCAGTATGTGTGATGCAGCCACAGCAGTTCAATTCATGAAAATGTGATATTTCTCTTCGGCTTTCCACACAACATTATAACTGACAATGGCACTAATTTGTCTAAAGGCACCATGGAGGAATTTTGTCAACGTGAGCATATTCGGCTTGATGTTTCATCAGTGGCTCACCCCCAATCCAATGGTCAAGCCGAGAGAGCCAATCAGGAGATGTTGAAAGGCATCAAGCCCCGGCTCTTGGTCCCCTTGCAGCGGACGCCGGGTTGTTGGGTTGAGGAGTTACCTTCTGTGTTATGGAGCATCAATACTACTCCCAATAGATCCACGGGTTATATGCCTTTCTTGATGGTCTACAGAGCTGAGGAGGTTCTCCCTAGTGACATCCGTCATGACTCGCCCCATGTGGCGGCTTATGTTGAGGCGGACAATGAACAGGCGCGTCAGGATGCTCTTGACCTGTTATATGAGAAGCGGGACTTGGCAACAACTCATTCAGCGATTTACCAACATGACTTGCGCCGCTATCACAGCCGCCGGGTTAAGTCCAGAGCCTTTCAGGAAGGTGATTTAGTGCTCTCGCTCATCCAGGATCAAAGTGATGCACACAAGTTATCCCCACCTTGGGAGGGGGCCTTTGCGGCCAGCTAGAACTTGAACAACAGGTCATACTACCTTATCGATGTTCGAGAGCACAAAGACTCAGGTAAGTTGGAGGAGGAGACCCGCCGGCCGTGGAATATCGCTTATCTTCAGCCTTAATACACTTGAGCCATCGGCTCTCATGATGTACATATTTTGACAATGTATATATCATGATAAATAATAAGGCAGGACCTCTGTCCTTTTTTCCTTCCTCAAAGGTAAATGTGTCATTGTTATTATCATTGTCATTTCACATGATCACTTGGGGGCTGATCGTATTCGATCCAGTTCCACCTTCTTGATCCATCTTACGATCATATTCGAATCTAGCCGTTAAAACTTATGATCACTAGGGGGCTTCTTGTTCAAACATAGGTCGTATTCGAACCAAAGAGAACATAGCTGTCGGTACCCTTTAGATTGGCACACTGCCGAGCTCACTACGAGGCTTCTTGATCATATTCGAATCATAGCTCAACCCCTTTTGGGAACCGACTTTGATCGTTATCGAATCAGAGTCGTTAAAAAAACTCGCAAGGTCATTAGGGTGCTTCCTGTTCAAACATAGGTCGTATTCGAACCAAAGAGAACATAGCTATCGGTGCCCTCTTAATCGGCGCAACACCAAAGCCACTGGGGGCTACATGATCGTATTCGAATCCTAGGTTAACCCCTCTGGAACGGTTTATTGATCGTATTCGAATCAACAACCTTGAATTTTTTTATATTCTATTTATTTTAAGTTTTCTCTGGAATCACCCTTTATTTGACATGAGACTTTTTCTGAGGTTTACAAATACAAGTGTGGTTAATTTTAACCGGGCTTAATGTTGGCTGATAAGTCGCTAATATATGAGCATCAGTATACCTTTGAAAATATTGGTGTCCGAAGATTGGGTTATCACCCTTACTGACCGGGTCATATGAGCCGGTGGTGCAAATTCAAAAGGTCGCAGGTGTAAGATTAGAGTTGTGTTTTAAAACATCATATGATACAACAAGCTTATCTGTGACTCTTTTTATAAAGTTATTTTGACCCGCCTGACGGTAAGCCGCCAAGGGATCTTGTGGTCTGTTTTCATGTGCAGGACAGTTAAAAGGTTTGGTCAAGCATATGGAAAGTAGATGAAAAGTAAACAAGGGTGAATATAACAGAACATCTTAATGACATTAAGCATCAAAACATGCATGATGGCACGACCGAAACAAAGTTATTTCTATTCTATTACATGACTCCCTGAGTCCAAATGATTCATATTGTTTTTCAGCGCATCATAGGTGTAAGCCGCCATGGCACGTTAGCCTTCATGATTGGCCTCAAGCGTCCGGGTTAGCCCTCTCCGCGTCTTCGCCCTGTTCCCTTTCCTGGAAGGTTGACGATGACCAGTCAATGTTGTTCAAAGATTCAAATTCAGCTTCATCATCAACTAGGATGGCCGGGTCAACTTTAGGTGCGAAGGTGTGCTTACGGAGTGGGGGGGTCAGACTGGTCACTTCATAGTGAGGTGTTGGAATTCTCCGGTTCTCCGTGTCATAACCCGCCTAGTACTTGGTAAGGTCCACTTCGTTTGCTATCAGGGTAGCCACGGGGCGTATCTCCTTTACACTAGCGGTAAAGTCTGCTTCTTCAAAAGGAGTGCCATCTTCCTTCAAGCTTGGATAGCCAGTGGCAATGTCGGCTGGGTCTAACTCTGGTAGCCAAGCCCTGGCCCGGCTTAAAGCATTTACCGCTCCGGCTCTTGAAGCTAACCGCCTCAGTTCATTGAACCGTTAGGGTAGCATGGAAAGCTTCTTCAAGACCTCTACCAGGAGGGTAGGCACTTCATTTGACAAGGCCACCGTGGCTAATGCATGTTGAGACCCGGTGTACAATTTCTCTACCAAGGTGTAAACTGCCTTCAGCTTGATCAGCATATCTTGGTTCAAATTGGAGCTTCTGGTGCCTGCATAAACATGATCAGGTGAGTCAATTCCAATTATATGATCAGCTGAAAGGTTCAAATGTTTAAACACTTGAAGGGCGACTTACCAAAGATTGCCAAAGACCATCTGAGATACATGGCGCTTTAAGCCGGTTAATTCACCGGTTGCTTCTTCCGGAGCCGCCTCTGCCTTCTCAGCTCGGTTAATCAAAGTTGTTCTTTCATCAGCCCAGGACTTCTTTTCAGTTTCAAATTCTTTCTTCAGTTTTTCTTGTTCAGAAATACTGAATTTGAAATTGGTATCCGCCTTTTGGGTCTCTATCTCTTGGGCCTCAAGGCAGCTCTTCAGATCAGTCTCCTCTGATTCGAGTTGACTCGTGGCGTCTATAGAAATATAGGGTCAAAATCAAGCCAATTTTTATGCAATATTAATGTCCCAAGCCTTTTGCCAGCAACAACACTTGGCACTTGGGGGCTAATGTTTGCCGAAGAATTCTATTTTCAGCGGCGGTTTATAACACGGCGGTTCATAACAGTAAGTCCCAAGCATTTTTGCAAACAATAATACTTGGCACTTGGAGGCTAATGTATATTGCTCTTCAAAGTTCTGTAAGTATTTTTTGTTTATATAAACATTTTAATGTACGGTTCAACCATGATGGTTAAGCCGCCCCTTAGGGACTACAGAGTAAGCCGGACTTTTTACATGTTTTATCCATCTATGCTACTAATATCACTAAATTTGTTTCTAAGTCTACAGCGTATTCATCATAAGCAATAGACTTGGGGGCTGGCATAGTAAAGATAAATGAATACAGAGAAAGGGTTGTACCTCAAATTTTTGTTGCATCCGTTTCACCATATCAATCTCAACATTCCGGTTGCTGTGCACTTGGCTCATGTAGCCAGAAAAGATGTCTACAATACTCATGTGAGCATAGTTCGGAACGTCAAGCTTGACCTGGCGGTGTTCCAAAAGTTCCTCCTTGGCGGGGCACTTGGCCAGCATAGTTGGCCTTCCCGACTCAACAAAGCCGGTTCTGCTGATTTCAACATCAGTGTTTTGCGGGTCATCTGTCCTGACCGGGCTAGGGGCTTTTGGATTTCTGATTCATCTGCGGCCCGTTCAGCAGGCGGGTCAGCATCAGGAGTTGGTATATCTTGAACTGGTTTAGACGGCGGCTCATGAGTTGACGAGTTCGGTATGTCTGTTTCAAGAATCGGCTCGGTCACGACCGTGTCTTCAACCGGCTTGCTCTTTCTAACCCGTTTTCTGCGCTTGGCTTGTCCACTGCATCCAAACAAAGATTAGTACAGATGCAAGGGCTTAAAGTAAATACAAGATAAGGATATTATTATTACCCTAGTGCAGTCCTGAAAGCTGGCAGATTGGACTGCATTGAGTCAGCGGAGGAAGGGGAAGTTTCCTGGTAATCCAAGTTAGAAGAGTTGAGTGGTTGATGAGTGAGACCTGCTAAGGGATAAAAGATATTTAAAACAGAAGTGACCTCATTCCGGCGCTTCCTTGGGGTGTTTGGTAAGCCGGAAGAGAGTTCTGCATCCTTGCTGGTCCGGGTCTGCCTCCGGCTCTCATGAATCTGCCGCTTCCAAAGAAATTGAGGATCATGATGAGCTAAAGGATGGGAAAACCATACTTTCCGGGTCACTCTACGGATTTTCCGTCTTGGCAAAGGCTCGGAGTTGGAGGAAAGGATAGTTACCTCATCAGCCTTGTTACGGCTTGCTCCTGTGTCCTCCTGCTAATAATCAGTGTCAATAAGATGGTTAAAAAATGAGCCAAGAGTGTCAAGGTCTACCTCCAACTCAAAAGAGTCTGCTAGCCGAAGCAGGTCAGAGGCGGTGGCCTTTTTGCCCTTCTTCTTGGCAGCCTCTTTCTTGGCGGCTTTCTTCTCCTTCCTGGCTTTCTTGGCAGCCTCATGGTCATGTTTGACCATCCAGAATTTATCACCCGCCTGTAAGAGTTAGCAGAGGTAAATATGGGTGAAAACATGGAGAAAATTAAAGTAATTTATTCATATGGGCGGTTTTACCTTTGGAGCCGGGTTGGCTTTACAGAAGGGGGCTAAGCCCACCTTACCACAATCCTCCAGGCTCTCGTTCAAAAGGGACTTTGTCATATCATCAATGACATCTTCAGGCAGGTCATCAGGGCTATGACACAGAGGGTCATCCTTCGCGCCTGTATAATCGCACATCAAGCCGGGGCGGCGGCTCAATGGAATGACCCGCCAGGCAAGCCAAACCCGGACCAGGTCGATGCCAATTAACCCGTTCCCCAGAAGAGCCTTGATCTTGGCCAAAGTGGGGGCGAGTGATTTGTGTTCGGCGGCTGTAATCTTCTCAGGCAGATGATGATTGGGCCCTAGACGAAGAGCATGAAAGCCGGGCAAAGGGTTTTCACCAGCCGGACAGGTGTCTTGGCAATAAAACCACGTCTGATTCCAGTCTTCCGGCTGGCTCGGCAGGTTGGCATAAGGAAAGATCACGGCCCCCCTAAGACGCTAGATTGAATCACCACCGAGCTCTAAGCTCTGACCGCTGGCGCACTCATTCTGGCGGTTCAAATAAAACAGCTCTCTGAAGAGCAGCAGATTGGGTTCTTCTCCAAGGTATACTTAACTGAATACTTGGAAGTTGGAGACATTAGACATTTAATTGGGTCCGATGTCTTGTGGGTGAAGATCAAAGAAATGCATCATGTCTCTGAAGAATTTTGAGCCAGGTGGAGTGATACCCCGGTTCATATGATCCGTGAAAACAACAACTTCTCCTTCTTTGGGCTGAGGGCATTCCTCCTCCGGGTTAGGAGCACGATAAGTCATGACTTCTTTCTTCGGAAGATAGCCGGTCTTCACGAAGTCGTCAAGAGTACTGTCTATGACAATAGACTTAACCAAGTTGCGGGAAGTGGGTGCCTTTGGTGCCATTATGATTGAAAATTCTAAAACAGAGTAAAAAGTACCTGTTCAAATTTAAGCCGGGCAGGAAAAATATTACAGTGCATGCTCAAGATGGAGGCTTATGAAGGGGCCTAATGGTATAAGGACAATCAGGTCAAGGTTATTTAAGCTGTCATATGGCCTGTTAGCCGTCAGTGTTATTTAAACCACCGTGGGTGGTCAGAGTTATCAATTGAGCATTGCCTCCATAAAAGCCGGCATTCAGAGTCACCATGGCTAGATGAATCTAACAAGTGCAGATTTTTGCCTAAGTGTTGTACAAACAGGTTTCACAATTTGCAGCCACTTGGATCAAACAGATGTTCAGAAAAGAAAATTTTCTAGACCTAAAACATGGCGCATAGGAGTTCATGCGCTGTAATGGGGATTTTTTCACATAGTAAGGCGATCTACTGGTACCCAAAATGGATGTGGAACACGTATCGCATGAGATCTATGGTATTTTTGGATCAAAAGAACCATAACAGAAGGAAGACAAGAACTAAGATGAACTTCGCGCAGTACATAAGAGCACGCTGGCCCTAGCACAGATCTATGGCGCAGAAAGGGGAAAACTTACTGCAACAGATTTTCTACGGAGGGGCGCCGCTGTTTTTTGGTCAAGATCAGGTTGATGCAGCGGCCAAAGTCGACGGAGATGAAATGCACTATGGCGGTGGCGATGGAGCTTCATTGGCAGATGTGGGCGAGGGGAAGAAGAGGCAAACGGGAAGAATGAGGAAGACCTAGTCGGGTCTATTTATAAGGAAGGACCACCAAAAGAGTGCAAAAAATGAGGAGGCCGAATATATAAGTTATCCAAACTACAAGAACGCCTCAATTTTCGGGATGGTCATCAAGACAAAGATCTGTTGGGATACATTGAATAAAACGTGCTTTTATGACAGGTGACATCATGGCGGGTTACCACGGATCCAGAGAATGACGTCATGGCGGGTTACAAAAAAATTTTAAGAGCAGAAGATTTTTCCCAAGTGTCGAAGATTGACATGAACCAGTTCAAATCAATCCGGGGCCTAATGTTGCATATAACTATTGCTATGACCCGCCCAGGAGGGGCAGGGTTATACTTACAAATATTCTTGAAGCCCAAGACCCAAGATAGGGATCGCGGTTCAGTTAAGGGCCCGAAGCCTAGAGGAGACTCAAGGCCCATAGTGATAAACCACCATGTATACATGACTTGTATTGTAAGGCAGGAATAGTTAAGAGACCGAGCCGGACACTATTTATAAGCCGGCCGGGACTATGTAGAGCAGCTGGGCGTCGAGCTCTGTATATAAAGGGACGACCCGGCGGCAGTTTAGGGCAAGTAACATCAACTCGAGAGCTAGGTCAAGCGATTCGCTCCCTGGTTAATGAGGCATAAGCAATCCCTCTCAAAACTGGATCATAGGATTTTACCTTCATCGTAAGGGGCCGAACCAGTATAAACCTCGTGTCCTTTGTCCCGATTAACCCCTTTAAGCTTCCTAGTTCCGATGGCTCCACGACTAAGTCCTTTCACTAGGACATCTGCCCTGAGAATTCCATGACAGATCCTACGGCCCATAGAAGGCCCATGGATCCTACGACCCATAGAAGGCCCATTGATACTACGCCCCCATGGATCCTAGGGCCCGTAGAAGGCCCATTGATCGTATAGCCCATGGAGGGCCATGGTACTTACAAAAGGTAGCAAGACCATGGTTACAACAGTCTGTGTGTTGCCATGGTTATTGTGGCCTAGCTATAAAAATAGGTTATTTTGGCCACTAGAAAAACGCGGAAAAAGAACCGTAGTGACTACAAGAAAACAACTAAACAAGACAATAAGGAAATAAATAAGCAAGCAACTAATGCTAGGCTATTATAGCTATTACATATATACATCCACTAGGCATCAAAGTTTGCCATCAGTGCAAATAGAGGGAACAAAGCAGTATACTACATACGCTGGCCGTCTAAATTGGCCAGCAGTGCAAACAAACGCGACAGCAAAACAAGTCCATAACTGAAACAACTTCAGAAGAGCTCAAGAAATGTTATCCTAGGTATCCACCATGCTGGCAATAAGCTTAGCAAGCTTATTAGCTTTGTCCTGTTTCGCGCTAAAATCCTCCAACACTTGCTGTTGCACCAGAGTATGCATCTGAATGCTCCAGGGACTTCCGCAATCCTTAGGCTTCTTGTCGCAGCACAGGTAATTGATGTCTTTCAGCTTGCAGTTGAGACTCAAGAAATCAAACTGATTTAGATAGTGATCTTGAATAGCTTGTGCCGCCGGTAGTGTCCAGTAACTCGAACACTAAACCAGGACAGGACTTTGGGGTTGTCTCACTGTCTTCAAGATAGTTTTCCTTAGCTATTTTATTAGCTTTGTTGGAGACCAACAAGGATGTCTCACTATCCTGAACCTTATCTGCATTACTTCCTTTACCATTGCTTATTAAGGCACTCTTCCCCGATATTCTATCAGAATTTTAAAAGAAGAAACAAGCAAACACATAACAGGTTTAGCATGTACTAGTATATGAAACTCATTTCGGTGAACACTACTACAGGATGCTGCTAACGCGACACTACGATCAGATACCCTTCGAGAAACTGTGTGCGATGCAATAATCGCAAACGGTGGTGTCAGAGAACCATTGAAAATGTCCAAAACGTTTGCGATGACATATGCATCAAACATGTTTTAGATTTTAGTTTCGTGTGTGATGCCGGACATACGGTTCAGTTCAATTAACTATTTGCGATGAGGCAGAACAACAGAAATGGGCAGCCAGATGAAGGTGTGTGCGATATACGGCATACAATTCACGCGGATGAACTATTTGCGTTGATCCAAGAGAACATAAATGGTTCAACTTAACTAGATGTGTGTGATACGCGACAAACAGGTCTATAATCAAAAATGTGTGGAATAACAACACAGACGATTCCTGTTAACAAGCCGTGTATGTTGTGAGCAAACGATTGTTGGTTCACCATCGTCAGTGATTGATGAAATCATCACCGACGGGTTCCCTTGTTTAGTCCGTGTGCGTTTTGATTTGCGCTGTCTACGGAGCATCAACAAATATACTTAAAAAGACAGCATTGCATAACCAAATTAAGCATACAATTAGACAAGTGACTACACAGATAACATTTTGAAACACCAAAGTAAGAATTTACATGCATACTAAACTAGGAGAAACGAGCACTACTAGGAAAAGGGCTATAGATGGAATTGACACTAATGGCGCACCAGACATGTGGTGCGCCATTACTATATACTAATGGCGCACCATGTGTTGGTGCGCCATTAGTGTCCAAATACTATTGGCGCACCACATCCACGGTGCGCCATTAGTAAAAATATTTTTTTTAAAATTTTGTTCAAAACTACTAATGGCGCA
>NC_041387.1:218361496-218362195 GCF_002162155.2 Triticum dicoccoides | reverse complement strand
GAAAATGATGAAAATGTCAAAAAAATAAAAGAAAGTAAGTTTCCCATGTGATATGTGGCCTAGTTGTTGGGAAAATTTGCAAACATGAATTTTGACTTCATTTGCAAAATCTCGCGAGAATTTGTAAAAATGGGCATAACTTTTGCATACTAACTCGGATGAAAAAGTTTTGCATACTAACTCGGATGTAAAAATGGGAACCCCGTTAAACATTTTCAAAATCCTCAAAAACCTAACAGAAAAAAAGATACGGGGCTTTTAAGATCTGGAGAGGCAAAAAATCAAAAAAATTCAAACTTACTAATGGCGCACCTACCCATGGTGCGCCATTACTATCTTCCCGCCTTCAAAATTCAAAATAAGTAAAAAAAATAAAAAAAGTTACTAATGGCGCACCTGGCCATGGTGCGCCATTAGTATCTTCCCTCCTTCAAAATTCAAAATAAGTCAAAAAAATAAAAAAACAATTACTAATGGCGCACCTGCCGGTGGTGCGCCATTAGTATCTTCCCGCCTTCAAAATTCAAAATAAAAAAAATAAAAAAAATTACTAATGGCGCACCTGCCCGCGGTGCGCCATTAGTATGCCGTATATATGGCTGGTCCTCTCCTCCTCTCTTCATTTCATCTTCCCTTCTCTCCTCCACCATACTTCTCCTCTCCGGTGACCTCCTCCTCCTCTCCGGCGACCTCCTCCTC
>NC_041387.1:218351238-218361070 GCF_002162155.2 Triticum dicoccoides | reverse complement strand
CCTCCTCTCCAGCGACCTCCTCCTCCTCCTCTCCGCGAACTCCTCTCCGGCAAAAGACCATGGCAACAAGATCCAAAAACAGGAACAAAATTTGAAATAATGTCGTGCCAAAAAACAAGCAAAAAAACGAGCAAAAAATGGGCAAAAAATCACGATCCAGATCTAGATTCAAAATGGCGCATCACTAATGGCGCATCACAGGACAGTGCGCCATTAGTATGCCGCGGTTACTAATGGCACATCCAGTTGTGGTGCGCCATTAGTATCCAAAGCACCTGGGTATACATGGCCCCTGGGAGGCATACTAATGGCGCACCGTGGCCTATACTAATGGCACACCAGTGGTGCACCACTGGTGCGCCATTAGTAAAAATTACTAATGGCGTGCTAGTAATGGCGCACCGGTGATGCGCCATTAATGGCCAAATTAGGTGCGCCATTAGTAGCGGTTTTTCTAGTAGTGGAGGATCTAATCCTCTACTTCTTGTTGCGATGACGCTTACCATTGCTCTGCTTCCGGCTGGATCCCTCGCCATTTTGGGGAAGGAGGCACTTCCTCATGTCAACGATCCGCCTGTACATGTCGTAGCACGTGTACGCCTCCTTGGCTGCGTATACGACGTGATCTTTGTCGAGTTTCTTCATCCAGGCCGAGTGCCAGGCACGCTTGTCGTTGTTGCAGGAATCCTTCATGTATCTGTAGTAGGGGTTGATGGCTTCGGCTCCTTGCTGCCCCAGATGTTGTACTGGCCCTGGATGTCGACAAGATTCTGGAAGGCGATGCCCGAATTCTTGAGCACCTTGACATTGTTGGTGATGTCGACCGTAGCAAACATGTAGTGGGGGCTGTTGACAAACCTAGTGAAACGCTCACAAGGCCTTGTGGCCAAGCAGTAGTGGTAGACGAGGACATGGTGCCCACGAACATCTAGGCAATGACAACCTTGGGACGGGACCCGGCACGAGCGCGGGTGTGCTGGATGTCGAACCCAACCACCTTGTTCTTTTTGTCGGCAAGCAACAGCTCCATGATGCGGATGGAGTGCTCCTCCCAGACCGGGTGGTTGGTGTACACCACCGAGAGCTCCTTGAACCTTCGGTGGGTGTGCACCATGGCATGGATGGCGAAATGCTACTCGTCATCGGCAACCGCTTGGAGGGCCATTGGAGACGCGTAGGATACTCTCTAAGAATTTGTCGTGGTGGGTGTTCTTCTTGCAATGGTGGGGTGCGATCGAAATGTTGAAGAGACAGAAGGGCTAAATAGCCGTTGTAACAAATGGGGGCCAGCCATCCTGATCGCCACGTCTTGTCACAATTTTCATAGCGGAGGATTCCAGTGCATGCTTGACAACACCGCACCACAGTGAGGATTCCAGTGCATGCTTGACAACACCGCACCGGAGTTTGACCACGCGTGGGCTCGAAGAGGCACGGAATTTATCGCTGGTGAGCTTGTTCCCGCGCACCGTGCAATTTACCGCGAAAGCTTCCTGCCCTGCTTGGTTTGTCACGTGTCGGCTAGAAGAGGGACAAATCGTGGGCGTCAATTGGCAAAAAGCTTTATAAAAACAAAGTGTGTGCAATGACTTTGGTCGTAAGTTTACCTGTGGGTGATGAGGTCAAAGTTACATAGAAGGGTGATGATGGACACTCGAGTGCTATAATTAATTATGTGCTCTATAGGGCACACGGTGCAAGAAACCAACTGTGTGCAATAATGTCCAAGATCGCAGTCGAGTTAGCTATATAGATCGTGTGTTGTGAGATCTACAAGGTAAACCGATTCGAGAATGGTTAATAAAATCAAATCTAAGACCATTGCATATTAAGTTCAAAATAGTGCTACCACAAAGGCTTGAAATATTACAAGGTTCAAATTCCAGAGTTATATGGCTCAAATTCGAAGATTACAAGGTTCAAACTGATAATAGAAATGAAATTCAGCTCATAAGCTACAAACGCTCATGCTGATCCGCTGAACATGGATATCAGAGAAGTTCAAACTAATATTACCACTTCTAAGTCTGGTTTTGAAACCTCACAACTTTTGCAAAGGGGTCAGCCACTAAGAAGTCGTGTATGGCGTTGACACCATGAGTTTGGATTACTCTCTCATCTGAAGTTCCAATATGAAATTCAGCATTTTTGGAGCCTATTCCATTCTACCGCAGGGGCCGGCGCTGATCAACAAACCATTCATTTTTTCAAAATAAATGTAGGGAAAATCTCATTACCTTCAATACCCTTGCTCTGACAACAAAGAACCTGGCGAATATAATCTCCGGTAAGGTCCCTCGGTAGGAGTTCAAAGTAATTTCTAACAGATGCATATCTAGGCATTTGACGTGATTGTTATATTGTATCACATTATCCACCACTGGGCCTAATCTCATCTGCAAAATAAGAAAACGTGTTAGTGCCTAGATGCAGTTTTGAACACTACTACAGGCCTATTTGGTTTGCAGGATTTGTAAAATGCACTAACATGCCATGTTCGATTTTACATGATTAACATGGGCATTAGCATGCCATCTTCCATCTTCACAAGATGTTGGAGTGGATGAAAAGTTCCCTAAGAAAACTAGTACATATGAATCCAAAGGAGAAATGCATATGGATTGTAATCATATGGATCAAGCATTGTCCTTGTAAACTTGGAAAAGGAGACATGTATGTACTGAAATCCTCCAAAAGAATTCTTCAAAAATCGTAGTACATTGTCGTTGTAAACTTGGAAAAAGGTGTCACAAAATGAACTCCCTTATGGTTAACATTTAACTGGAACGGAACATCACCTAGATATATAGCTTCTCCAGGCATGGAAAGCATCTCAGGAAAGTGACAACTTGCTCCAGGTTGGGGCCAATAGACTCTAGTGCCAAGACCTTCATTGTGCGCAGTTTCACTTTCAGGCTTGTCGGAATAATTTTCTGAATGAAAGATGAGCAAACATCTTCAAAATTAGAAATAGTGTTAATTTGTAGACGGAGAAGTAGAAGGAGGTTGTTGTACCTGAATGGGTGTGAATCCAATAACAAGTTCGGAGTATTGGTCAGACGATTAGCCCAGCACTGTCAATTTCGGTGCAGAAACGACATTTATTCTTGTTGGACCTACTTGATCAAGTACAAGTAATCTCTCAAGTGCGGGTGTGTCCTCAATGACCATATTGTGGTACACATCTTGTGGTGTCTTCCTGCGGAACTAGCAACACATATAAATAGTCCGGAGAGTCATGGAGGTGATGTTGAATGTACTCAACCCATTGAGCTCCTGAAGATGAAGGTACTCGAGTGTAGTACATCCACGGAGTAGGCGCTCCATTTCACCGTTTGAGAAGAAGATGGAGACGAGCTCGAGATGCATCAGTCATGGCAGAATAAGAGCGGGCACGTCATTAGGGGGGGAATGGCAGTTCCTCAATTTGGCGACACGGAGCGTGGGCGCGAGGTGGAGCGCGGACATTGGCAGCGAGCGCATATGCCCATCATCAAAAGTGAGCTCCTCGAGCAGATCTAGGGTGAGGGATGTGAACCAGTCATCATGTTTGGCTCAGTCCCTACCATTGGAACGGAACTTGCCAATTCTAAGGCCTCTGGTTGGGCCAGGGTGACTGCCGAGGATCTTGGAGAACGCATCCAAGCTTTTGCGATAGCCATGGCAGAGCTCGTGGGTGTCGATGAGGTCGAGAGGGGTGAAGTTCCATAGGATGGTTGTTTGCGCCCCACATTTGATTGGGAGGAGGGAGATGAGGACTGTCAACATATCATCGGATAGGCTGCTGATGTAGTCTATGCCTGCTGGAGTCGCTTGCAGTTCTAGCTTGCCCCGCCTCCGCTTGTTGGTAGGCTCGTTCTCCACCTCCGGAGTCTCCTTGTTAGCGGCGCTTTCTTATAGAAATGAGAGTATAGGGAATATTTAGTTAAAACAGGGCAATAGAAAAGTGTATTGGTAACTAGAAGTTATTAGGTAGGAATATAGTAAGAAAAGGGAATAACAATTTGTTGCTTAAATACTACACAATTCATTTAACACTGTTGGGTAAGTCAACATGCAGATAGTTGAAAAGATAACTTACTTCGAAAAAACTCAGGACGGATGATTTTGTCGGGGAAGTTAGCATATATCTCATGACCAAGCCCTTTTATGTGCAGTCAAATTTTAGTGCCAACTTTCAGTACTTAAAACTTAGGAATTTCTTTCCAAAAGCCAGCGCCAAAATAGGAGTCACCACATTCATCAAGTAGTATAGTAGCAATGATTGTAAATCCATGGTTTGTGTGCAGTATGCCATCCGTGCATCCTTGATCTATGTAAAGGGAAAAATTGTGCACTACATAATCTGTTCCATAGCAAGGATGCGCTGCAGAAAATGGTAGGATTGTTAAAGAAAATATGGTAACGTGCAAATATGGGCCCAAATTTGAAAGAACTATACAACAACTGAAATCAAAGGACAAAAATCTATAATTAAACAGATAGGTAAACATGATGTCATGGAAATATGAGAGTAATTTAAAGAACAATACATCATTAATTTGCTTAATATAGAAAGAAGAGGGGGGAAAATCCCCTGTGACATATATGGTGCATGTGGCAACTTTTATCCAAATGTAGCAATATTTAGAATATCTTCAGGAAAGTAGGACATGTGAAATGATTTAGGGTGAGATTGAACATACCGCGCACATGCTTAAGTCATCTAGTACGGTGAGATGGAATCTCTGGCGGAGGTCGCAAGGTCCTGATGTGTCGGTGCACTGTACACTCTATCAATGAAAGAAACTCCTTAAATTAGCACGAATAAAAATAAATTCACGGTGATTTCCGCCAGGTGATTAAAGGAGTCAGATGAACTGGGATGAGAGATGAGATAATATCTCATTAAATTAGTTACCTTGTCGTCGATGAGAAAAAACCCTCAGTATGGCAGATTCCCCAACCGAGCGTAGTTGGGCCGACCACGAGCAGCGTCAAGAAAGTCGATGGCGATAGGCGGCAGCAAGCGGAATTGGCGAAATGGAGTGGGGTTTGCCGACAGCCTGGCGGCGGCAGCAGGCGTCGAGGTCAGTGGTAACCGCCATGATAGGCGGTGCCATGCATAGATGCGGAGGAGCTTGTGCAGGTATGAATGGGGACAGGAGACATGGGGTGGCAGGCGGGGGTGAGGGTTTTTGTGACGTGGGGATGGCGAGGGTTTTCTATTTTGTTTTTTGAATTGGTTGGTGAGGGTTTTTCTGTCCCACAAATAATTTTGGAGGCAACGGTTTGCTAGAGACAACCGTGTGTGATTGACGCAAGAAGCAAAAGGAAAGACATTGCACACGCTTCCAATTTTGGGAACCATGTGTAATTTTAGCAACACGCAAAATGAAAGTCATTGCACACGGTTCCAATTTTGGGAACCGTGTCTGATTGACGTACCACCTCCATCCTGGTTTATTGGTCCCCTTTGTAATTTGTACCAAATTTCTACCAAATGTTTGATAAAGAAATGTTTATGCATGTCACCAAAAATTATATTATTGAACACTATGCTCAAATATGCATCAAACAATATAATTTTTTCTGACCTGCACTAACATTTTGTCAGTTAAATCTTTGGTCAACATTTAACAGAAATTACAACGGGGACCAATAAAAGAGGATGGAGGTAGATGCCATCAACCAAACTGATTGCATCCATATCCCACAGTTAGACATAAGTAAACATAGATTAAACATACTCAGAAATAGATAATAAGCATACACGTACACAAGCATAGTTCCACCGTCATTAAGCATGCTCAAGCGTACACATATAGTTCGATCCCACATCTCATCTCACAAGCCGGCACGATCCCGAAGCTTCTCCAGGTACTCGGTGTATGTGTCGTGCTCCACCCTGCGAGCATACTTCTTTTTGAAGGAGCCAACGGCCCGTCCTCTTGCATGCGCCAGAACACTTTGATATGCGTCATCAAGCTTGTGGTTGCAGAATGGGCATCGATATCTGCCGTTCCATGTCCTAATAAGCCTATTATGCATTCCCGCATAAGGCTCCCTAAGGATTTTCCATGTCCTAAGGATTTAAGGATTTTCCACATTGTTAGACAGCACCTATACAAATAGTTAAAAAAATGTGGCGTCAAATTAATGGTTACAAACTAATCTCTAGCAAACATTTGGGAGTTGTCAAAAATTGGCATCAAATCAACGATTGCATGCCGTGAAGTAGGATTAGGAATTTATGGCTATTTATTTATACATATCCAGAAATCATGGTTTGATTTTTAAGTACATTTTTGTCTATGTACATTTTCGTCTATGCACAAACATATGTAGGTCATTGAAAATCAATTGTCAAGTCCTGGCTAGGAATTATTAGCACGAAAACTAACCCTAGTTAGATTACCAGCAGAAATCATTTCCACAGATGAAACAACTAATCACTTATCACTTGTACCATTCAAACAATCAATACACTACATGGATCTAATGAAACTTACTAAGCTTTCATGGATTGGGAGACCATAACCATAGGATTTCTATTCCAAAAAGGGGGAGGTAGGAGTAACCAGAGAAACCCTGGGATCTATTGGACACACAAATGGGTATAGATGACTAACCAGCTGTCCGTCGTCATCGGAGTCGTCGCCGGAGTGGTCGTCGGAGTCGTCGCCCCAGTCGTCACAAGAGTCGGTGTAGAACTCCGCCTCTGGCTGTGGAAGCTCGACGCCATCTACGACGGCAACCTCTGTCTCCATCTCCATACCGTGCTACGGTGCTTTAGCAACCCCAGCATTGCCACTCCCTACGATGGGGTGCTTCGACGACATCCTCATACACTAACGGATTTGATGACTGAGAGCGACATCGAAGATGCAAGTAGAGAGAGGGGACTATGTGTGTTGCGAGGATGGGGGCTGCGGCCGCCCGGGCGCACCATTAATATGCAGTAGTAGGAGAGAGGAGGGTCGCGGTCAAACCGCTGGCTCGCCTCCCGGTGATGCTGCGCACCGGACTGCTGGCATGCCTACCGTCGTTGCACACAGCTAGTCGCACGCCTCCCGATGACACTGTGCAGCGAGCATGCTTCCGTCAATGCACACACCTGCACGCACGCCACCCGGTCTGCCTGCACGGCGGACTGCTCACATGCGTCCTGTCAACTCACGTCTGCTCGCACGGTACATGGGTCACGTGGCGGCACATATATTGTTTTTCTATTTGGATGATTAATGATGCCGCTATATTTATTGCTTAACCAAAGCATGACACATATCCATTGTTGGTCTAACGCCCACGGTTCGAGTAAATAGTCTGTTTGGGATATTGGTTCCCAATTATTAATAATCTCCCATTTATAATTAGATAAGGATTACATCAAAGCTAGTCTCAAATTTGACCCAAAAAAGTACAATGCAACTTTTTTTTGGTGTCCATATGACAACATGATAAGTTTCATGAACTTCAAATACGTTTTGGATGTACTATAATTTAAAAATCAAGATTCTCATTGTTTGAAATTTGTTGCATGGAGAGTAAACATGCACCCAGTGAGACACATGTGTTTTCACAATCCATCTAGGTGCACTGTCACGTGTGCATGTAGCTCGAATTTGATTTTTGCACATACACGTAGAAAATCAATCAATTAATGTACTAAAACATCTTAATGATCTCTATTTTTTTCGAAATTAAAACGTCCCTCCTTTGGTAACATATATATGTCCACCGTTTGATAATTAATTTAACATGCACCATAGTTGCGGTGGATTCGCGGTGTGTGTGTGGGTGTGTGCGTCTGGGGGTGGCAAGTGGCTCGCAGTACACTACAAGTTGTGATCCACCGTGTGGGTTGGCCATTTTGTTAGGTAGGCCGGTGCCACATTAGAGTCGTTAATTCGTAATTTAAAACATTACACAACCCTTTCATACATACATATTTTGGCCACATGCAGTCGATGGTTGTCCTACATGACACTCGATACTCACGTATGACGCTTTCTGTGGGCCCGGAAGGTCATCATCCATCACTTTGACGAACAACCGGTAGTGAGGTTAATTTGACCAGCAAGGTAGAATATTTTCTGTTTGTGTTATAGTAGTATATAGTATGCGTTGAAGAGGTGGGAGGGGACTAGCATATATATATATATATATATATATATATATATATATATATATATATATATATATATATATATATATACTATACGTGCGCGTCCATGAACAAGTACACCTCACTCAGTGTCGGGACTTTTCGGTTTCCGAGGCACGTGCCACATCAAAATTGTGAAAATGGCTATTCAAACATCACACAACACCTCTTTGCGCCACATGCATGCAGGTGGTGGTTATCCTAGCTAGGACACTCACTTGTGATGCTTCCATCTGTGGGCCCACGAGGCCATCCTTGATGCATATGTGCATCACTTTGGCATATCTACATCGGGAGAGGTTAATTAATTTCACCATCGATGAGTATTCATTTTGGGTTGTATTACGGTAGGAGCATATAATATGCGTCAAAGAGGGGGAAGGGGACCATCATATGTAGTACGCTTCATGAACCTCGCTCTGTGTGGGTGCATGGTTTACGGTTTTTGAGGCATGTGTGGCACATCAAAGTTGTGCATTTTATGTATTATATTCAACATATTTTTGGCCCACTTGCAAAGCGATGGTGGTAGTCCTCTCACACCCACTTAAGTGGTTATCAGCGATATCGATGCTTTCCATTTGTGGGCCCGCTTGGTCCATCACTACTTTTTGCCTAACAACGAGAGTGTTAAATTTGACTTAATTAGGAGGGGGTTATTTTTTTGCTTGTAAATACGGTATATATATCGCATGCATGTGTACGCATGAATCCCTCCCATCAAGTCAAAGTGGCTAGTACAACAACACGTGATGAACCGATTTCGCTCTTTGTGGGGAGAGTGTATGATTTTCCACGTACGCGCCATATCAACGTTGTGGAATGGTATTCAAACATGCATGCACGCATCACCTCCATACATATGCATGTAGTGGTTGTCTTCGAATGGTACACTCACTCGCATGGTTATCGGTGACAAGCCTATATATATTCATGGGCCCGCATAGACATCCATGATCACCTTGACAGACAACAAGATAGGTTACCATGGACGATATTCTTCATTTGGTTTGTGTTATCATAGTATAGGTCATGGTGAGATTGAGACCTAATTAAAGTTTGAGCACATATACTATGCACGCGCATGCATGCATGAATCCCCGTCATCGGAAGTGTGGTGTAACATACATATGCATCATCAACCTACCCTCACTCAGTGTGGGGATTTCTAGTTCGAAATCACGATGACACATAATAGTTGTTCCATTGTGTACTAAAAACACACCTAATCCATACACATAATTGTGCCAGACGCATGAAGTGGTTGTCTTCGGGGACTAGCTACTTGCATGATTATTGGCGAGCTAGCCTATCCGGGGTCGCATGGACGACCATCACTTTGGCTAGCAACAAGAGAGAGGTTGAATGACCAAGGTGGATTATTCTTGGTCTGTTTTACGATCAATCTAGGTGAGATGCCTCTCTGGCCCACCGACTTAAAAGTGTGTGTGGGGGGGCTGCTACTTTGCATTTTGCTAGGTGAACCTCGGTTGGGAGTGCATCATAGCTTAGGATTCCCTTCATGCCGACACGAGGGGGGCCTGCTAGCTACTTTGCAGTTTGTTAGGTGAACCACGGTTGGGGGGCATCCATTCATAGCTTAGGATTCACTTCGTGCCGACACGAGGGAGAGGGGGCTGCTAGCTTCTTCGCACTTTGCTAGGGAGCCTCGGTTGGGGGGCATGC
>NC_041387.1:218349903-218350939 GCF_002162155.2 Triticum dicoccoides | reverse complement strand
CTTAGGATTCCCTTCATGTCGACCAGAGGGGGGGGGATGCTAGCTACTTTGCACTTTGCGAGGTGAGCCTCGGTTGGGGCGGGGGGTGGGGCATGCATTCATAACATAGGATTCCCTTCATGTCGACGCGAGGGAGGGGGGCTGCTAGCTACTTTGCGGTTTGCTAGATGAGCCTCAGTTGGGGCGGGGGCCACGGCATGCATTCATAGCTTAGGATTTCCTTCCTGCCGACACGAGGGGGGGGCAAGCAATATCTTGCGCTTTGTGAGATAGTTGCGACGTTGAATTTGCATTTAGTATTTGAAAATCAAACCACCCTTTTCATACATATAAATTTGGTCCACATGAAAGTGTGTTCGTGTTCTGACCCTCTCCTGCATCATTTTTTTGCCAAATTTATGAACATTAGACAAGTCGGATGACGCAACAGAAACGGTTCACTCAAACTAACCGTGTGCCACGCCGGTGCCCCTGTCACGCACACATCCGCACAGTACATTGGGCTCCACGAGGCTCCGCCTCTCAAAAATATCTGCCCGCCTCGAGGGTTTTCTGTTTCATAACACATTGTTGTTATCTCCGGACCGTCTGCGATGTTTCTTCTTCCCAATCCCACTGCATCCTTAGAAAATATATGCCCACCTCGAGGGGGTTTTTGTGTATCATAACACACGGTTGTTATCTCTGTACCGTGTGCGATGTTTCTTGTTCCCAATCCCGCCCGCCCCTAGAAAATATCTGCCCGCCTCGAGGGTTTTTCTGTTTCATAACACACGGTTGTTATCTCCGGACCGAGTGGGATGCACCATCATCAAAATTTTCAGTAGCCCCGGCATTTCACTCTCGCGTTGTAAAATTTTCAGTACTCGCGCCATTTTCTCAAACACACCCCCCTCCACAAACACACAAACACACACACACACACACCAATACCTCCTCGGGCACGCATGCGCACACACACACACCCTCCCTTGCTCAACACCCTAGCAAGGTTCCCCCACTAGTAGAAAAAGGGTCAAACGTGAAGCACATTAGT
>NC_041387.1:218339362-218349706 GCF_002162155.2 Triticum dicoccoides | reverse complement strand
TTGTCAACATCTGCAGGTTTGCCCGTGCAGCTTACCCATCGTTCTCCATACCAAGGCCGCCCTGAGTTTCTTAGATGATGCCTGCCAAATGCTCCTTTTCCCCCAGATCGCCATCCCCGTCCCCATCCCCCACTTAGAGCGTCGCAGCCTAAGCCCGGCTACACTTCTCGTGGAGCTCGAGGAGCGACTGGCCCAAAAGAGGTGTATCATGGTCTCTTCGCCCGACGTCGCCGAGGAAGCTCAAGCAGCGGGTTAGAGTATGCGGGCATGTCTCTTCCGCCCGCTATGGCATCGAGGTAATGGATAGCGATGACCTGACCCGCCGCTGATCTCCTCTGGCTCGCTCTCAACAACTTTCCATCCTACATCGCCATCTAGCCACTTTTGTCATTTCTGAAGGACACATTCTGCGACGCTGGCTTGGCATCGACAGCTTCCAAGTTTGACCTCATCGACGGCGACCACGAGGAGGGAATCCTCTCCGGCTCTTCCAAGGGGAAAGAGCCCATCTACTCTTCCAAGGGGAAAGAGCACGTCTGCGACATCAGGGAGGGCACCCTACAACCATGCTCTTCCAAGGGGAAGGAGCCCATCTCTGACAATATGGAGCGCATCCAGGGTCCGTTCTCTTCCCACAGGAACAAGCCCATTTGTGACAAGTGAGGAAACCCATGATTTGTTTTGTCGTGCCTCTTCATAGGGGGAAACCCATGATTTGTTTTGTCGAGTCCCTTTTGTAGTGTAGTGAGAATGTGTCCAGTTTTAATTGCTATATCGGGTTGTTTGCAGTATGCCTTGTTTATTTCAGTTGTTCACAATGCGATGCTCTATATGTGCAATTATTTACTATGTAGTACATTTCATCAATCCAGTTTTAACCGATAGGAATGCATATATTTGCTTGCTGTTAAGCCTGTTATAGCTAGCATATGCCTCTTTGAAAGTTTTTTATTTTCTATTGTTTGTAGTTTGGATATGTCCAGTTTCAAATGCTATCTTTGGTTGTTCGTAGTATGCCTTGTTTATTCTAGTTACTCACAATGTGATGTTCTATATGTGCAAGTATGAACTATGCAGTTCAATTTCATCAGTACCAGCTTCAACAATACCATTATGGCCCTGTTTGTTTTGGATTCTGGGACCAGATTCAGCTTTGCCAGTGAAGCCGAATCTGGAATTCGAAACAAACAACTATTTGGAATAAGCTTTGCCAGTGAAGCTGGATCTGGATTTGGGTCATTTTTAGTGCAATTTCCTGAAGCACCTCAAAGTGTACTTTGGTGGTGAAGCTGATTCGCAGAAACAGCTTCGCCACTGAAGCAAATCCATAGGTGATTAAAATCCAAGCAAAGCTGAAACAAACATGGCATGAATGACTACATTTGGTTGCTGCATCTTGTAGTTAAACCCGCCTTTCCATTTATATTTAACAATAACTAGTGTACTTAGACCGGCACAATACCAGTTTGAATGACTATGTTTGCTTGTTGTTAAATGTTAGGCCTGTTGCAGTTAACACAACTTTTCACTTGTTTTGCTTTACTAGTGTGCTTAAACCTGCACACTGAAGCTATCTTTTGGAGATTAATTAGTCTGCCATGGATAATTTTGGTTGATGTTTAGCCTGTTGTGCTTAACATGCTTCTCGATGTCCCTACACAGGACAATTTTCAAAACGATGTTGTTTTCCATCGAGGTTAGCTTCATCCCATGGTTTATGTATCCTCACTGTTCCGGATATCGGTAGATGGTACCATATAGGTCGGGGCTTGATAAGGGACTAATCGCTGAATCTGACTTTTAACTGAATATATATGCAACCCATTTATCGTTAGCTTAACTAGGGCCGTATGTAATATATCTGAGGCTACATAGCAACATGCACTGTACTTAATGTCTACATATGCAATCCTAGGCAACATAGCAACAAGGAAGAGTGTTACCTTAATGTTCTGATGATGTCCAGATGCACGTAGAATTGGAAGAGCAGCAGCAGCAGCAACAACAACAACAACAACAACAACAACAACAACAACAACAACAACAACACAGCCTTGTTTGGATACTCAACTTAGCTTAGAGGTTAGAGTTAGTTTCTAGCTCATGACTAACACTGAACTAACTCCATCCAAAGAGGTGCTTGGATGACAGGATTAGATAATTAAGTTGACAATAAATGAACTAGGAGAACTAGCTCGAATTAGCACCTCTTGGGTTGGATAGTTTTTTTGGGTGGGTTATAGATGCGACTAGCTCAAACTAGCCCTCATGTTTAGATATACTTTAGGGCTATTCGAGCCCGAACTAGCTCAAACTAACTCTAACCCATGGATACAACAACAGTTAATCAACCGATAATTTGTAAGAATGCAATAAACTCCTTCCGGGCAATAATATAAGATGTTAATTCATCTAATATGCGAGTATATTGGATGTTATAAGATATTATATAATAGTTTTGTACTACATCATTGTGCAATTGGTGTTTATCTTCTAATATTAACTTGGTGCTTTTAGGTACATATGTCATTGGTAAAGATCCACGCATCGACCCTTTCTGCGTATGGGGAAATAAGATATCGATGAACCAGCATCAAGTGAGGAAGATGATAAAGATTGTTAGTAAAATGGGTCAAAAGATGGCAATTAAACTATTTGTTTACACTTTATCCAGTACAGCAGCGAACTGCAGGATGGTAAGTAAGAACTCTGCAACCTTCTTTTTACTGCCCATAATGAGTTGTGTCAGATGACAATGTCTAAATCTTTTTTCCTTTGAAGTGGTTCCCAAGGTAGTTTACTAAGGATTACCTCTCAAACTACATGATTGGGGGCATGCAAAGGTTAAAGTATTTCTACCAGAACACAATGATTATCTAGATGTTTCCATGAAGACCGTGAAGGGTGGGCGGGCGGCCATCACAAGGGGTTGGACTAGAGTCGTGTGTGCCTTGTGCATGGAGGAGGGCACAATATGGGCATTCCGCTTCACCTTGTTCAGCAGCCAGAATGTATTTTGCCTCTTTCTTTACTGCCTTTAATAGTACAAGTATACAACTGTGGTTCAGCATTCTTTATTTGGTTCTTATGTAATTCTTGATGTGTACCTATGAATCGAATAATTCATTGGTTGTCTGAACCTGGTGGATATGAATAAAGCTATAGCATACATTTAATTTCAATTTCAATTTGATATAGCAGCAATTAAATTACAGTGAAATTATGCTCTCCAGGTTGTTACGGCACACACGGTTGGTAAAATACAAACGTTTGTGATATACACCATAATCTGAGACGGTTCACTAAGAGGAAACGTGTGCAAGCGTGCACACAGTTGCCTTTTGCAAAGCGTCTGCGATGTCAGACAATATCACAAACGGTGCTGGCAAACTAACCATTTGCGATAGTTGCCTTATCTCACACGATTCACAACCATGTACTGTTTCTGATGAAGTATGCATCGTAAACATTGCACCACACAATAGCGTGTGTGATAGTTGCCTTATCATAGACTATTCGCAACCATGAACTGTTTCTGATGAAGTATGCATCATAAACGTTGCACCACGGAAAAGCGTGTGTGATAGTTGTCGTGTACGGCGATGTTACGACGGTCCGATGTTTCGTAATCCTATCCAACACTCGTAGGACGATTAGCTAATCTTCTTCATTAGTTATCCCATACGGTTTGTGAAAAGGGAATGTGTGTGATTGTATGCTTATTATACACTTTCTATAATAGTGAACCATTTGTGACGGGTCGGGCATCGTAAATGTTGCACCACAGAATACCGACTGTGACGGGTCCCTATCCCCGACGGTTTCTGGGTCGTGTGGGAAGGACACCCTAATCGCCCACACTCACTAGGTGATGGTTGCAAATGCCGTCGCGGAAAGGGGTTTTAAACTGTTTGTATAGCACCGACGCGTACAAGTGGAACCAGTTCATTAGTAAGGTGGAGAGGATTAAACTACCAAATCTTATATTGCCAAGTAGTACATAATAAAAGCATCAAACAAACATATATCTATGTCCTATGGTCACTGAATTGTCTTGTGAAATCAAAATAGAGACACGGTTCAAATCATATCAGTTCAAGACAAAGCAACACTGAAAGAATAAAAAGCATGGCAAACTACACGGCACAACAAGATTTCAGATGGGTACCACGGGTCTACATGTACAACAACACTATTGGCTCTGCAGTGATCCTAGTAATGTGCATGAATGAGAAGTCAACTGTATACACAATTGAAATTGAAATAAACAGAGCTATTTATAAGAGCAAACTTGTTAAAGAAACATGTGTAAACATACCTATGGTGCCATTTGAGTTTCGACTAGATCCTTCAATTTAAAAATAAGTTTGTGAGTAAATACAGTGATACAAGAGCAAAGCAGTATGCCTGATAGCAATGGAATCTTAAATGTGAACAGATGTTCTTCATGTTTAAGCACTTGTTCTACATGAACATAGTATAGTAAGACACAGAGATATAGTACTTAAAAATAAAAAATGAGCTCATAGACCTTACCACATTCTGGGTTCGACAGCAGGACAGAAGAAGGTGTTCCTAGTGATCATCCAATAAATGTGTCTCAGGAGAACATAAGGGAATTTGATGAGTTTCTTTGCCACTTAAGTACGTTATCTTCAGGTAATGCTGATACTGCCACCAAGCATTCTTGAAGATAGCAGAGGTATTAGCACAGGTTACCTCATCCTGAGTTTCCAAATCGGTCCTTCTCTATAGAGAAAATGGGGAAATTTGTTGTATTATAACCATCATGAAGGTAGAATGTATGGGACAAAGAAAAGGAATTGTCGTGAATAACATTACTTACACATAACTCCTGGACAAACAACTACAACTAGCATTTTCCTTCATCTTCAATATAATATTTCCACAATGGGAAGATACGCACATAGGATTTAGCAACATCAAATGCGATAGATGCTAAACTTCGAATGGATGGTTGTGCTTCCTCCATAGTAATAGGTGTACTAACTAGTGGAGTTGGGGTTCACCATGGTAGTACTGATGCTTTGGGCACTAGAGCTGCCTTACTAACTACTCTTGTTTGGGAGCTCTATGGTGGATATGGTGCTATGTCAATAGGAACTTGGTTACTAGCTCCTGGGGTTGGGATTAGATTGGCTAAAGCTGGTTCTCTGTCCATCACAGTAGGGGTACAATCTGCGAAAGTCTGGGTTATATGTGGTAGGGCTGGTTCTCGTGCAGGTACAGCCAGGGTGCTATCTCCACCAAGAGGTAGCACTGTTTTATTTGAAGCCCGTGTTTTTACTCCGCTAGATACTGCCATCACCCGCTCTAATTCAAATGGCAGATAAATAAGACACATAGTTGAATGTAGAAACATTGTATGACAGACAGATGCAATAGCTGGTGTGGAAAAAAGAGGGCATGAAATTGTTGACATGTACATTGTTTAACTAAAAAGGATAGCATGACATAATTTCACATATATGATGTCTATCTAAACTGGATAGCATAGCATGACATAATTAAAAGATATGATGACCAACTAAACACGATGACATGATATAATTATATGATGTCTTTAGTAAACAGGTTTGCATGACATAATTCACATACATGTTATATAAGTAATCAGGATCACATGATTTAATTCACATATGTGAATTATATGCTAAGAAGAGTGCATTCGCAGATATGATGTCTGAACTAAGAACATGGTGTTGAATGTTATGTATATGATGTCTAAACTATTGAATGCAAGACACCATATGCATGTTATGGGCAGTATAATCATGCCAAGTTAGAGCATTGTAACGACCCGAGACCGTTGCGCCAGGTGTCTTCCAGTTATTCGCCGTTGTTGCCATGTCATTTTCTTGCATGTTGCACTTTTCCATGTCATCATCTGCATTTCATCTGCATGTTTTTCGAAACATGCATCCGTCTGGGTTCTCCTGTTTCTCTCCATTGTCCGTTCCAAGCCCAACCACACTCGCACGTACCTGTCGCACCTCCTAGTTCTTGTTTTGTGAGTCGCAGAAAAACATTCTCGGAATGGGTCGAGATTTGTCGAGTGGCCTTGGTATATCACCAGTAGACCGCCTATCAAATTTTGTTCCATTTAGAGGTCATTTGATGCCCAACGGGTAACCGAGTAACCGCAAAATCCCTCTCTCTTTGCAGCCCAACACCCCTCCAGACCGCCCACTAACCCATCTAAACCCCCTCCATGCTCTCTGCCGTTGGATCACGATCGTGTGGGCGAAAACTGGACCTCATTTGGACTCTCCTAGCTCCCTCTATCTATATAAAGATCTTCCCCTTCCATTTTCGCGGATGAAACCCTAGCCATTTTCCTCCTCCCGCAGCCGGACATGTCCACCCGCGCCGGACGTGGCCGGTGTCCGGACCAATCACACGCCGCCACCTCAGCGTCAGACGACCCATGCCCAATCCTCCGCCACCACGTGTCACCTCGTCGTCGCCCTCCACCGTGCGCCGCCCGGGCCCGCCGAAGCCCGAGCCAGGCCCTCCCGGCCCGGTTCGGCCACTACCGCTTCCTGTGGGTGCCCGCGCCCCGAGCCTGCGGCTCCGCCTGCCGGCTTCGCCCTCCGCCGCCTCTCTCCGCCCCTCACTGCTCCTCGTCGGCTCCGCGACGCGCCGCTAGCCGCTCCTCCCGCCGCCGCCTAAGCTCCGCCGCCGGCGACCGGCTCCAGGAGGTTCTATGACCCCGTCGCCGGAGGCCGCCTCTGTGACACCCCAAAATTTTGGCCTTGTTTTAATGAATTAAAATTTTTCCCAGGAATTAAAACTTTGGATATCTGAGCTCCTTTTTGAATTTTTTTTAAAATCATTTCCTTCCATGTTATGATGAGTTTTTCCCAAAGAGAAAACTTTTCAAATATGTTATTGGACTTGTTTAACCTCTCAAGAAAAACTTTCCTTTTATCAGTATAACTAATTAACTAATTTAATTGCTTGATCTTTATTTTCTTGAAGAATGGATTTTCAAGGTTAAATGGCCATATTTGAACTACAACCATTTGATAGATTCACTTAAAATTCCCACAAAAATTTGGAGATGTCATGTGATGTTTTTAAATCACTTTTGTGCAAAAACATCTTTATTTTATGTAATATTTTGAGCTCTACAGCAAATTTTGTTCTCTGGTCCAGTGGGCAATTTTGCACTACAACTCCTTTAAATAATTCTTTCTAGCCTCCACCAAAATTATGGGATGATGGTAATGGCCTAAGATTCCACATTATGCAAGAAACCTCGTGCTGTTCTTTGAAAAATTTGAGTGAATCAACCTCATTTTCATTCTGGACCAACTTGATGGTTTGTACAGCAACCATATTTTTGCTTGCTCTTTAACCCTTGATTATTTCTCCTACTTGTAGTCCCCCATGTTAAACCCTTAAGTCCAGGAGCATGCACCTTTTGGATCATTTTTGGTTCATGAAATAATGCTTTTTATTTCCTGTCCAGAATTGAAGTTTTGTAAAACTTGCACTAACAAGTTTCTTCTTTTGGCAAACTAACCTCACCACCCTCTTGTACATCTAAAGAGACCCCAACCTGGAAGTTTTGGCTACCCCAAGAGATGCCTAGGTGCATGTGGCATTCTATCGAGCACCCTGTAGGCATGACCAGTTTTGACATGAGTTTTGGCATTGCACTGTGAGCTTGCACCTCTGATCAAACTAGCATGTCCACTAGACTCCCAGTTGCTCCTAACCTCGATCTGGTAAACCCCAACCTCACCTGCGACCTGTAGCACGCCGCGGCATTGTGTCGAGCATCTCCCGTGCGTGCACTGGACGCACCCAGAGCGCGCGTATTGCACGATGCCGTGCCCGAGCCGACACGCTGGCCCCCCTGGCTTTGGCCCACACGGCAGCACCTCGCCACGCACTCCCCGCCTCGCAACATCACGCCAAGCCACCCTGGCACGCTACAGCACCGCCGCCAGGGCATTTTTGGCGGCACACCAGCATCCGCAGCACGCCTCTGCCACGGTCGGCGCCGCCAAAGCCACCTCCGCTCGCCAGCTCGCCCTTGGAGCAGTGCCCACTCGTCCGCTAGCTCCTGCCGTCATCCCCAGCCACGCCACGTTGCCCTGCAAGCTACAGAAAGACGGTTCACCGGAGAGCTTATCCGGCCACCGCGGAACCGACCTCGACAAGCTATAAAAGGAGGCCCCCGAGCTTCCCCGAGCACACAGGCAACCTTAGAATGCTCCCCTAGTTCTCCTATGGCAGCCAATCGACCCGGGGAGGTCTTCTTCCCCACCTCCGGCAACTGCGGCCGCCACCACTGCCCTGGCCAATTCGGCACCACCAGGGCCTCCCCCTCTCCGTTCTCTCCACCAAGAGCTTACTCATCCTCCCGTGAACCTTTCCCTCTACTCGATTTCGATCGGGGCTCACTGCGGGAGAATTTTCACTCCGCCCCCGAAGCCTCCTCCGCCGCGAAGCTCGCCGCCGGCAGCTCCCTCCGTCCCCACCAGCCTGGCAACCACCGGGAGGACCACACTGGAGTGGCGCATCCATCCCCACCCTCAGGGCCCCGCAAAGAGCTGCCAGTCGCCGGCGACGATCGCCTGAGCTCCGCCTCCGCTCGGGACAGGGGAAGGAGGGGAAAAGAGAGACTAGTCAAACCTGACTAGTGGGACTCTCTGGACCCACTGTCAGCGACCCCGTTCCTGTCCACGTGGGATTAAGTGAAGGCGTAATCCCCGAAGTACGTTTCCCCCGCTCCGAAAGCGTATTCCCCTCCGAAACGTTTTCTTTTCTGTTTTATTTAAATAACAGATTTTGACCAGAACTTTGACTGGCTATAACTTTTTAAATACAACTCCAAATGAATTGATTCTTTTTCCTACCTCTCTCAAATTTCACCTAGTTTATTTTAAGATTTATTTGAAAAAAATTAGAACAACTTTTGGTGCTGTTTTTATTTTGTGTGTTAATTCTTTTATATTGCTAAAATAGGATTTTTGAAGAGAGGAGAAATGTTTCAAGTTTTGGAGTGCACCCTGCCTTTCCACACATTGAATTCAAGCATTCTGAACCCCGGCATAATATTTTTGTGTGTTCGATGACACGTTCATAACATCACCTCACTTTGGAGAAACTTGTTATTTCATGTGATATGATCATATGCATGGGTGCATGTTATTGATTTCCATGCTGTTGGAAATGGACACACTTGTGATGATAATCACCCTCATGTGCCTTGCATGCATACTGGCAGGAACCCGAGAAAACCTCTGCCTTGGGTAGGCATGAGTTTGTCGCCGGTCTCTGTCGGGATGGTTATGTCTGGTATGGCATGGCAAGGTGATATGAGCGGTGACTCTGTTGGATGAAATATATTCATTATACTAATCATGCAGGGAATACTTAAACCTCCTTAGTCGACCGTAGATCGAGTCTTGTGCCAGTAACCCCCATACTTGTTTCATACTACCACTCGTCTCTACAGCAAGTAGAGTACGGTTCAGTAAGTTGTCAACCTCTTTCTAGCACACACCGTACAGAGAGGCCATGGTGGAGGATACCGGTTGTAGCTGGTAGGCAGGCCACCTGGTCCGGGGGCATGGGTGTTTCCAGTTGGGACCGAGAGGGGAGGCCACCCCTTAGAGCGCGCGATATAAATTTGATCCCATGCTACGCGAGGTTGTAGCCTCCCCACTTAGAGTTTGCTTAACAGGTGTCGTGGGTGATTCCAGACATGTGTGAGTTAAGCTGGTGTGTGCAAGTTAGGTGTGTTTTCAACAAAAAGACCGTAGACGGAATTAGTCCCGATGGACTAAAGAAATTCGTTACTCGTGGGAAAAGAGTACACCCTCTGCAGAGATTAAACCTATTCGAATAGCCGTGTCCATGGTTAAGGATTACAGTCTGGGATGAGTCAAGTGTCGGTCTTAGTGTCGGTCTTCGGAGGTGAAACTGTTAACCAGGAATGGAATTACTACTTGTGACTTGTGATAACTATGATTATTATTATTGTTGACTAACCCGTGATATTATTGTTATTATCGAGTATCTCTGGGATGGTTCTACCTCCGGGATATTCACTATGATTGTTTATTTTAAAGCCCTTTATGTGGTGTCACTCAGACGCCCGACTGTGGCATTTCTTTTAAAGCCCTTTATGTGGTGTCTCTCAGACGCCCGATTGTGGCATTTCTTTTAAAGCCCTTTATGTGGTGTCGCTCAGACGCCCGACTGTGGCATTTCTGTTAAAGCCCTTTATGTGGTGTCGCTCAAACGCCCGACTGTGGCATTTCTTTTAAAGCCCTTTATGTGGTGTCGCTCAGACGCCCGACTATG
>NC_041387.1:218246135-218338955 GCF_002162155.2 Triticum dicoccoides | reverse complement strand
ACTATGGCATTTCTTTTAAAGCCCTTTATGTGGTGTCGCTCAGACGCCCGACTGTGGCATTTCTTTTAAAGCCCTTTATGTAGTGTCGCTCAAACGTCCGACTGTGGCATTTCTTTTAAAGCCCTTTATGTGGTGTCGCTCAGACGCCTGACTGTGGCATTTCTTTTAAAGCCCTTTATGTGGTGTCGCTAAGACGCCCGACTGTGGCATTGCTTGTTGTTTGTTTCATAAATTTTAATACTACCATGTTATTGCATTTTTATAAATAACTTGCTTGCACGCATCAGAGTTTCATTTATCTTTTGTGACTGACGTCATGAGCATAAAATATTTTTAGCACATCAGTGTTATATTATACCTGTGTTCATAATGTTTGCGAGTACATTCAAAGTACTCACTAGCTTGTCCCTGGCTATTGTCTTGGCCAGATTTTCTTGCACGAAGAGGAGCGACGCGATGACAGCCCCGGCACCTAAGTAATGGAGATAGCAGCCTCCCGATGATAGGAGTTAACCTGGTCAGCTGTTCCCGTGGGAAATGGAGTCCCATAGACACTGATGTTTCACAACCCGCTTCCGCCATCAACCACTAGAAACCATTTGTTGTACTCACAGGCCAGAAATGGTCTTGTACTACATATTTTGTTTTCTGCTTGGAATTTTTGTATCAAGTTGGAGCCTCATCAGCTAACAGTAATCCTGGGGCTGATGAGCACGATGGTCTTTTCTGGAAATTTATTACCCGGAAAACCGGTCGTGACAGACTTGGTACCAGAGCCAGGCTGACCATTGGCTAATCCTATCTTAGCCAGGTCGAAAAACTTAGGCAAGCAACCCACCAAGCCATAACCAAACCCCAGCCAAGCTTCTCGTGCAAGATAGCCACATAGTGACCCAACACCTTTTTGGCAGTCGGTGCCAACCTATCAACCTAACCTGTCACTCATGCGCCAGTGACTGGCCCCTAAATAGTCCTTTCTCGCAAGCATGCGAAGGAAGACTCCGTCCCCTTTTTCCTATAAAAAGGGGCACGCTAGCCCCAACACAGCACAGCACAGCCTCTACCCCCAAACCAAGCTACAATGCCTGGCCCTGTCGTGCACAATGAAACCACAGCAACCAACCTGGGAGGTTTTGTGACCATACTCGCAAACCTCACCCGTCGTGCCTATGTGTTAGAAGAGCCACCAGAATTTGTTGTGTACCAAGGACCCATGAGCGGTGAAGACCGTCAATTCTGGGCCACTGTGCACATTTACGGTAGGGGTCTAGCACCCGAGCGCCCCTACAGGTTCACCGGAAGAACAACTTCCTTTGAGCCACAAGCCATACAACTAGCGGCTCGAGAGGCTATAGTTCATCTCAGGCACTTGTCGCCCAGAGTTAATTGTCGCTCGTTCCACTACTACCCCAGACGTGAAGGGTATGGTAGACCACCCCAAGTTGCCAACGGAGATCACGAGACAGACCCCGCATTGTTGCACCTAGTGCGCTATGTAAGTGCACTAGAGGCACTATTCGACCAGATCACTATTGATCTGATCGCAGCTCATGGAGAGCTGGTTCGTCGAGCGCCGGCGAGAGAAGAGAACGAGCCCAACGCCGACAACCCAGTCGTGCTGTTTGGACAACCGATCGAGACCCCAAGATCAGCTCCAGCCATCAGCCGAGGTGCTGCGATAACCCCAGAGGTGCTTCGTCGCATATTGGGAGCACACTCCAACGGGGTTGTGGCCAACAATCCCCGCGATGGTCATCATCACTACCCCGACCCTGCAGTTCCCCCGCCATCTCCGACTAATCCCGGCAGTGAGACACGTGGAGAAGCCTCGACATCCACCAGGCACGCCCGTTTACACATTAATGAGGTAGACTAAGCCGTACGAATAGTACCGAGTCTCAGTGTATCCTCACTTTGTAATCGTGCGACCGTGTATATTAACATAGCCTGTCGTTGTGCCTCTGTTTTAATAGTAGCCTTGCATATTTGGCCAGCGCATAATTACATATTTTTCCGGGCACAACTACCAAAACCAACCCGACGACAACCACAGTAACACGTCTCTTTATGAGATATGTGTATCTCTGACACTGACCTGACCTTTGGAGCTAAGCTGGCAAATTTATTACCTTTCACCACGGTAAAACGAATCCGGTTCCATTGCTATATAAAGGCCACCTTGTGACCTTACCCAGCAACCCTCACTTTGTGCACCACACTCACAACTTTTTCCTGTCATGCCGAGCCCCAGCATTCATCTGAGAACCCCAGATCCAACCCCAGGTAGATTTGTCAAAATATTGTGGGATTTTACCCGCAGTACCATGGGTTCTACCCAGCCACCTCAGTACGAGCTGTTCAAATCAAGGATCACCCCATCCACCTCGGAATATTGGGAAGTAGTACACATTCCTCCTGTAGACCCCAACCAAGATCCAACAGAAGTTTCCTTCGTGGGGAAATCTATGCCAACCCCACACTTGGCCATAGAAGCTGCTGCGAAAGAAGCGATTGCTCGCCTTCGATCCGCAGTACCCTATGCCCGCGAATGAGGATATTATTACTTCCCGAGCCGTGCAGCACCCGGAGGAGTGACATCTTTTCCCGGTGGACGCATTGAGAGAGACCCAGTCCTGGCCAACCTTGTCCAGTACATCATTGCTCAAGAGCATTTGAACCAGCGAGTGATGGATTATCTCCAGAGCCTCGCAGATTTAAGTCCTCACATTGCCATCGGCAGATCACTGAGACCCGACCCAGAGAGACGCATACATCGACTGGTCAATCCACTGCCTCCGATAAAAGAGGAGTGTATCCCAGTACCAGAGAAATTTTATCAGGACCCCGTCCAGTTGCCGTTTCCATTTTAGAACATCGCTGCGGTGTTCATTATTGCAACATTTATTTATGTGTGTGACTTATGCGTGATACCCTGAGTTTGTACGACGAGTCAATTATTTTGGCTTCTACTAATGGGTGTAGTTTTTGTTGTGGTTTATGCTCCTTTAAATTAACTGTTTTTCCCTCGCAAAATCCTGGAGTGAGATTTCTTTTCCCTGAGTTGCTACACCTGCCCCTTCTCACGACGTGGATTATTTAATTTCACACAGCACCACGTAGCAGACTCACAACCATAATCATTCGGACACATACACTGTTTGCAAAACCTTGCAACGGTGTTACATCCAGCTAATCACCCCCCTAACAACAGATAGCACCCGGCACACTCCATCTACTCCTCATGATCACCACCACCGCGGAGAGCCAACACCCGTGCCGCAGCGTCGCGACACTCGTCGAGGATCATCGCGCACAGGAGCACGGAGAGCCCCAGCAGTGTCGCCAGCCCTGCGCATATCAGGATCACAAACTAGTCCGGCATCACCTCCGCCATTAGAGCCTCACCCGAGCTTCTGTAAGCAGTAATGGAGAAAGCGCGAGAAAGCGCGCGGGAGAGAGGAGGAAGAGAGAACCAGAGGGAGAAGAGGAGGCTGACAGTGGACCCCGGGTCCACCTGTCGGCCAGAGAGAGCACTGTGCTCTCGGGTACGACCAGCGTATATTTAAATTTAGGAGTTATTCTAAATTTATATCCAGCGTAGAAATCTCACAATTTTTGTCCCGAACCGTAGACTCTTCCACGCAGCACCAGTTTTCACATTGTGGTTTTTCACCACTTATTGCCCTCTCACTGTAGCCACATTTTTATTGCGTATAGTCTTTCTTAACACAACTTTTAACAAATCTCGAGGACGACATTTTTCTTAAGGGGGGTAGTATTGTGACACCCCAAAAATGTGGCCTTGTTTTAATGAATTAAATTTTTTTCCAGGAATTAAAACTTTGGATATCTGAGCTCCTTTTTGATTTATTTTTTTTAAATCATTTCCTTCCATGTTATGATGAGTTTTTCCCAAAGAGAAAACTTTTCAAATATGTTATTGGACTTGTTTAACCTCTCAAGAAAAACTTTCCTTTTATCAGTATAACTAATTAACTAATTTAATTGCTTGATCTTTATTTTCTTGAAGAATGGATTTTCAAGGTTAAATGGCCATATTTGAACTACAACCATTTGATAGATTCACTTAAAATTCCAACAAAAATTTGGAGATGTCATGTGATGTTTTTAAATCACTTTTGTGCAAAAACATCTTTATTTTATGTAATATTTTGAGCTCTACAGCAAATTTTGTTCTCTGGTCCAGTGGGCAATTTTGCACTACAACTCCTTTAAATAATTCTTTCTAGCCTCCACCAAAATTATGGGATGATGGTAATGGCCTAAGATTCCACATTATGCAAAAAACCTCGTGATGTTCTTTGAAAAATTTCAGTGAATCAACCTCATTTTCATTCTGGACCAACTTGATGGTTTGTACAACAACCATATTTTTGCTTGCTCTTTAACCCTTGATTATTTCTCCTACTTGTAGTCCTCCATGTTAAACCCTTAAGTCCAGGAGCATGCACCTTTTGGATCATTTTTGGTTCATGAAATAATGCTATTTATTTCCTATCCAGAATTGAAGTTTTGTAGAACTTGCACTAACAAGTTTCTTCTTTTGGCAAACTAACCTCACCACCCTCTTGTACATCTAAAGAGACCCCAACCTGGAAGTTTTGGCTACCCCAAGAGATGCCTCGGTGCATGTGGCATTCTATCGAGCACCCTGTAGGCATGACCAGTTTTGACATGAGTTTTGGCATTGCACTGTGAGCATGCACCTCTGATCAAACTAGCATGTCCACTAGACTCACAGTTGCTCCTAACCTCGATCTGGTAAACCCCAACCTCACCTGTGACCTGTAGCACGCCGCGGCATTGTGTCGAGCATCTCCCGTGCGTGCACTGGACACGCCCAGAGCGCGCGTATTGCACGATGCCGCGCCCGAGCCGACACGCTGGCCCCCCTGGCTTTGGCCCACACGGCAGCACCTCGCCACGCACTCCCCGCCTCGCAGCATCACGCCAAGCCAACCTGGCACGCTACAGCACCGCCGCCAGGGCATTTTTGGCGGCACACCGGCATCCGCAGCGCGCCTCTGCCATGGTCGGCGCCGCCAAAGCCACCTCCGTTCGCCAGCTTGCCCTTGGAGCAGTGCCCACTCGTCCGCTAGCTCCTGCCGTCATCCCCAGCCACGCCATGTTACCCTGCAAGCTACAGAAAGACGGTTCGCCCGCGGAACCGACCTCGACGAGCTATAAAAGGAGGCCCCCGATCTTCCCCGAGCACACAGGCAACCTTAGAATGCTCCCCTAGTTCTCCTATGGCAGCCAATCGAACCGGGGAGGTCTTCTTCCCCACCTCCGGCAACTGCGGCCGCCACCACTGCCCTGGCCAATTCGGCACCACCAGGGCCTCCCCCTCTTCGTTCTCTCCACCAAGAGCTTCCTCATCCTCCCGTGAACCTTTCCCTCTACTCGATTTCGATCGGGGCTCACTGCAGGAGAATTTTCACTCCGCCCCCGAAGCCTCCTCCGCCGCGAAGCTGGCCGCCGGCAGCTCCCTCCGTCCCCACTAGCCTGGCAACCACCGGGAGGACCGCACTGGAGTGGCGCATCCATCCCCGCCCTCGGGGCCCCGCGAAGAGCTGCCAGTCGCCGGTGACGATCGCCTAAGCTCCGCCTCTGCTCGGGACAGGGGAAGGAGGGGAAAAGAGAGACTAGTCAAACCTGACTAGTGGGACTCTCTGGACCCACTGTCAGCGACCCCGTGCCTGTCCACGTGGGATTAAGTGAAGGCGTAATCCTTGCAGTATGTTTTCCCCGCTCCGAAAGCGTATTCCCCTCTGAAACGTTTTCTTTTCTGTTTTATTTAAATAACAGATTTTGACCAGAACTTTGACTGGCTATAACTTTTTAAATACAACTCCAAATGAAATGATTCTTTTTCCTACCTCTCTCAAATTTCACCTAGTTTATTTTAAGATTTATTTGAAAAAATTTCAGAACAACTTTTGGTGCTGTTTTTATTTTGTGTGTTAATTCTTTTATATTGCTAAAATAGGATTTTTGAAGAGAGGAGAAATGTTTCAAGTTTTGGAGTGCACCCTGCCTTTCCACACATTGAAGGCAAGCATTCTGAACCCCGGCATAATATTTTTGTGTGTTTGATGACACGTTCATAACATCACCTCACTTTGGAGAAACTTGTTATTTCATGTGATATGATCATATGCATGGGTGCATGTTATTGATTTCCATGCTGTTGGAAATGGACACACTTGTGATGATAATCACCCTCATGTGCCTTGCATGCATACCGGCAGGAACCCGGGAAAACCTCTGCCTTGGGTAGGCATGAGTTTGTCGCCGGTCTCCGTCGGGATGGTTATGTCTGGTATGGCATGGCAAGGTGATATGAGCGGTGACTCTGTTGGATGAAATATATTCGTTATACTAATCATGCAGGGAATACTTAAACCTCCTGAGTCGACCGTAGATCGAGTCTTGTGCCAGTAACCCCCATACTTGTTTCATACTACCACTCATCTCTACAGCAAGTAGAGTAAGGTTCAGTAAGTTGTCAACCTCTTTCTAACACACACCGTACAGAGAGGCCATGGTGGAGGATACCGGTTGTAGCTGGTAGGCAGGCCACCTGGTCCGGGGGCATGGGTGTTTCCGGTTGGGACCGAGAGGGGAGGCCACCCCTTAGAGCACGCGATATAAATTTGATCCCATGCTACGCGAGGTTGTAGCCTCCCCACTTAGAGTTTGCTTAACAGGTGTCGTGGGTGATTCCAGACACGTGTGAGTTAAGCTGGTGTGTGCAAGTTAGGTGTGTTTTCAACAAAAAGACCGTAGACGGAATTAGTCCCGATGGACTAAAGAAATCCGTTACTCGTGGGAAAAGAGTACACCCTCTGCAGAGATTAAACCTATTCGAATAGCCGTGTCTATGGTTAAGGATTACAGTCTGGGATGGGTCAAGTGTCGGTCTTAATGTCGGTCTTCGGAGGTGAAACTGTTAACCAGGAATGGAATTACTACTTGTGACTTGTGATAACTATGATTATTATTATTGTTGACTAACCCGTGATATTATTGTTATTATCGAGTATCTTTGGGATGGTTCTACCTCCGGGATATTCACTATGATTTTTTATTTTAAACCCCTTTATGTGGTGTCGCTCAGACGCCCGACTGTGGCATTTCTTTTAAAGCCCTTTATGTGGTGTCGCTCAGACGCCCGACTGTGGCATTTCTTTTAAAGCCCTTTATGTGGTGTCGCTCAGACGCCCGACTGTGGCATTTCTTTTAAAGCCCTTTATGTGGTGTCGCTCAGACGCCCGACTGTGGCATTTCTTTTAAAGCCCTTTATGTGGTGTCGCTAAGACGTCCGACTGTGGCATTTCTTTTAAAGCCCTTTATGTGGTGTCGCTCAGACGCCCGACTGTGGCATTTCTTTTAAAGCCCTTTATGTGGTGTCGCTAAGACGCCCGACTGTGGCATTGGTTGTTATTTGTTTCATAAATTTTAATACTACCATGTTATTGCATTTTTATAAATAACTTGCTTGCACGCATCAGAGTTTCAATTATCTTTTGTGACTGACGTCATGAGCATAAAATATTTTTAGCACATCATTGTTATATTATACCTGTGTTCATAATGTTTGCGAGTACATTCAAAGTACTCACTGGCTTGTCCCTGGCTATTGTCTTGGCCAGATTTTCTTGCACGAAGAGGAGCGACGCGATGACAGCCCCGGTACCTAAGTAATGGAGATAGTAGACTCGCGAAGATAGGAGTTAACCTGGTCAGCTGTTCCCATGGGAAATGGAGTCCCATAGACACTGATGTTTCACAACCCGCTTCCGCCATCAACCACTAGAAACCATTTGTTGTGCTCACAGGCCAGAATGGTCTTGTACTACATATTCTGTTTTCTGCTTGGAATTTTTGTATCAAGTTGGAGCCTCATCAGCTAACAGTAATCCTGGGGCTGATGAGCACGGCGGTCTTTTCTGGAAATTTATTACCCGGGAAAACCGGTCATGACAGCCTCCGCCCTGTAGCCGCCATTGACTTCCACCCTGCTGACCTCGCCCTAATCGGGGAGGACGAGGAGCGCCCGAGCGCCAGCGCCGGCCTGCTCATGGGCCGGCCCAGCTCCGGCCCAGCCGGCGCGCTGACCTGGTTCCTCAACTGGGCCGTGGCCCTCTAGGTGATCCCCTGCTAAATCTCGCCTGTGCACGCGTTAGCTATATCGCGCTGGTTCATTATTTTTTTCAGATTTCAGCCAAGTCCCAGGATTTTTCATCTCATGTTGCATACTTTGCCATGCCATAACTTCTCGCATACTGCTCCGTCTTGTGCATATAATATGTAAAAATGTTCATCTCAGAGTGCTCTTCATGATGGAGTGGATTGCATCCATGTTACCATGATTCTGGATGTCTTAATATTCGTTGCAAAACCGCTATGTGATATAAACTGCTAGAATCTGCTGATTGTTAACATCATGTATGCATCTTGTGAGTGGTGTAACTTTGTCTCTGTTGACCCTATGATGATGATCTTGATATGCACATGTTCTGAAATTCATGCTCTACATGTTTGTGTGCATCTTGATATCTTAATCCCTGTTGTAGAAGTGCATGTTGCTGCTAACTGCTGGAAACTACTGTAACTTGCCCATTTGTGATTTTTATATATTTTTGTGTGATTTTCTTTTGAGCATCATGTCTACATGTTTTAGGAAAATAATCATGCCATATTGACAGAGGTGCAACCCATTTATTTTGATATGCCATGTAGTGAGCGCATCAAGCTTGTGAAGTGGGCTACTCGCTGTTAATGTTCTGTCAATGCTGAATCTGTCATATCATGATGCCATGTTTGTTTGATGCTATCCATTAATCAGTGCATAATCTGGAGATCATTAGTTGACATGTTCTGTTTTCCATGCTATGCTATATCATGCCATGCATTATTATGCCTCATATATGTTCCGTACCGTATGTTTTCATAGCCATGAACATGCCTACATGTTGTTCCAGTTTTCTGTTAACTTCATCATGCCTTGTTGTGAGCTTGTTTTTAATTGATCCATGCTTATTCTAGAGATGCTCCAATTATATATTTTGATGTATGCTATGATTACTTTGTTCATATTCAATGGTTGTTAATTTTGGATACCATATGCCTCTGTTCCATGCTTGCAAACATGCTATGATAATGTTGTTGTTTTATACTTGTTGAAACTGTTTCAACATTCAATCTTGTCATGTTGGTTACGACTAATCCATGAGCCATATGTATCTGAGGCCTTGATTTAATTTTATCTTTGTTATGTGTACCTTGATTCCATGCCCTTGGTTGCTATGTTTACCAGCAGTAGCTTGTCTCTTTCGTGCTTTCAAGTTGTCATCATATTAACTCTGCTCATGCATGTGCTCCTGTGTTATAAAGTTGCATTTTACATGAATATATTGGTTTTATATTGATGCTTATGAACCTGAAACTTAATGATATTTGAAGTATGTTAACTATACATGAAGTGAATGTCAAGTTTATGCTCATATGATTAACTTAGCATGTCTTTTTGATGATTGCAAAGTGGCTACTTGCTGTTTTGGGCAGATTGTTGTTATATCTTGTTTGGAGTGTATGTGTTGCACCGTTCCTCTGTTTGGAGCATGCTCTATACGAAACTTGCTTAGAATTGTATGTAGTTTCATATTATGATGTTGCATCCTTGTTTTCAGAGTGTTTTCTTAATGTTTCAATGCATTTTGCATCAATGCCATGTTTTACTTGTTTTGCTCATATCTTCTAGGCCGTAGCTCCGAATTAAATGAACTTCATATGTAACTTGACGAATTTTTCATAGATCATCTTGGTGCATCTTAACTTGCTGTTTAACTACTTGAACATATGGATTATTCAGATCTGGACCGATTTCGAAATTTACATCTGAGGACTTACCGGATTGGTTATATGTTGTTTACGGCCTCATTTAAACTTGGTTGGATGTGTTAATCTTGTATGCATCTTCTCTTGCCATGAGAAGCATCATATGGCCTTGTCATGCATCATACCTGGTTGAGCATCATGTCATGTTTATGTGTTGTGTGTTTATCATGTTCTTTGCTTCTTTCTGGTTGTACTTCTTCTCGATAGTTCCTGTTTCGTTGCGATCGTGAGGATTCATTGGACTACGCTTGGTTCGTCTTTCCCCATTCATCTTCTTCATGGACTAGTTCTTCTTCCTAGCGGGATTTCAGGCAAGATAATCGTTACCCTGCATCTCAATACTATCATTGCTATGCTAGTTGTTTCGATGCTATCGTTATGTCGCTCTTCCTACCACGGGTTTATCAAGCCTCCCAAATTGCCATGTCAGCCTCTAACCTTTTCACCCTTCCTAGCAAATCGTTATTTGGCTATGTTACCGCTTTTGCTCAGCCCTTCTTATAGCGTTGTTAGTTGCAGGTGAAGTTGAAGATTGCTCCATGTTGGAACAGGATTATTTTGGGATATCACAAAATCTGTTATTTAATTAATGCATCTATATACTTGGTAAAGGGTGGAAGGCTCGGCCTTATGCCTGGTGTTTTATTCCACTCTTGCCGCCTTAGTTTCCGCCTTAGGCTCGGTATGACGGAAACTAAGGCGGCAAGAGTGGAACAAAACACCAGGCATAAGGCCGAGCTTTCCACCCTTTACCAAGTATATAGATGCATTTAAAATAAGAGATATTGTGATATCCCAACATAAACATGTTTCACCATGGAGCAATCTTCAACTTCACCTGCAACTAACAATGCTATAAGAGGTGTTGAGCAAAAGCGGTAACTTAGCCAAACAACGGTTTGCTAGGAAGGTGGGTTAGAGGCTTGACATGGCAATATGGGAGGCATGGTAAACAAGTGATAGGTAGCGCAGCATAGCGATAGAACGAAGCAACTAGCAAGCAAAGATATAAGTGATATCGAGGGTAATGGTCATCTTGCCTGCAAAGTTCTTAGAGTTGTCGAAAGCTTGCTCCTCGTTAGCACACTCAACAGGTTCCTTGTTCATGAACTCGTCTCCCGGCTCTACCCAAATCAAGAACACAAGCAAAGGAACAACAATCAAACACGGTGCAATGCGCAAGCAACATGATGCAAGACATGGCATCGAATGCAAGATAAGATGTGCAATGTATATGGTACTCCGGAAGGGGAAGGATGATCATGGCATCAACTTGGAAAAACAAGCATGCCACTGGATAGGTTGGGAAATTTTGAATGAAATCAATATTAAGATCACCAGAAATGGATGCATGGTTTGGAAAAGACAAGCCAAACAAGATGCAATGCAATCTGTTGAAAACAGCAACATAACAACTTGTGTGCAAGGTTTAAATATGCTACAACAATATATCATGGCAAACAAAGGCATGGCATGATATTACTAAATGCACTTAACAAATCTAACTTACTGAACATGCTCCAAAAACCTACAAAAATGATGATAGCATCAATGCAGACATAGCAAGTGACCTAAACAGACCCAGACTTGGTAGAATTTAAAGGCATGGCAGAAACAGATTCAAGATTTCATGTTTGCAAGCTTGCTTAACTCAAAATAAAACATATCAGGGCATGAGCTTAATATCAGCAGAAAGTAGGCATGATGAAGACCATGTTCATGTGCAAAACTAACCCATAGCATATTTGCATAAATATACACATGAAAGACAAAACAACAACATGATGTAAAATGACATGTGTGCAAACTTGCTCAAATGCAGAAACTAATCCCACCACTGGATTCATTGGATTTTTCTACCCAAAAAACATATATAATATTTTGGGTTCCCTTTAGAAAAAACCCCACAAATGCTTAGGATGCATAACTGTCTAAAAATGGCTGCTGACAGAATAGGAAGACTGCCTGATCTGGAATGTCCATATTTGGGCATGGCCCGAAATGGAACGCACGTCATTTCCATAAATGGAAAGCTTTAGATTAAATGCAATAAAAAGAAATATAAGAAGGTGGGGGTGAGGATGACTTGTGGCCCCTGCTGGGAGGTGTGTGGGTGTGTGAATGGCAGGTGGGGTCCAATGTCAGCACTCATGAAAGAAATAAAAGGGAAAATGGGCGCCTGTCTGGGATTCGAACCCGTGTTGCCTAGGTGATCTGCCTAGGCGCTGGCCAGTGTGCTACTATTGTGCTTGTGCTAAGAAAGGGCACTTTTCCTCTTGACTATCTCCTGGCGAGGTTGGCTGGCCCTGCATGAGACAGAGACGAACGATGCCGCTGCCAGCGAGCACGACGGCGACCACTAGAGCAGAGGGTCACCGGCGGGGGTGTGGTAAGTGAAGGAGAGGCCAGGGTGTGCACATGGAGCGGCTGTGGAAGGCATGTGCGTGCGGTGCCTGAGCACGAGATCGAGCTTGTCCCGGGTGCGGCACGGCACGGCGAGCGAGCGGCACGAGCAGGCAGGGTACGCGCGCGGGTGCAGATGCATGCAGGGCTACGGGTGTGGCGAGCGAACGTGTGCGAGCATGTGGGAACAAGGAAGAGCGCGTGTGACACTCCAAAAATTTTTAGTTGGTTTTCCGCAAATTCCTTGTTTGATTTAAAGGAGGCTATTCAAAATCTTTTAATAGGCTCTCCTTCTCAAAAATTTCTCTTATGTCAAAATCTTTTTTTTGGGTCATCCTCAACCTTGATGTTTGGCTTTGAAGACTTTTCATTAGTGTTGACTCATCACCATTTATTTTTGAAAGTTTTTCTTTTGAAAAGAAAACCTTAGGGTTTTGGATTTATTCCTTTTATTCCAACCATACTCTTTTACCATGCCTCATGTTAAAAAATTTCCACAATTTATTCCAAACCAACTTCTCTGACTAGTCCTTAGCACCCCCAACCTAGATCCATCAAGATCCACTCTTCCACAATTCAAAATTTTCAAGTTTCACTAATTGCAAGTTTGGACCAGATTCACTATTTTTGGTGAAATTCATATTTTTCCTCTTCTAAAAATTCTGGCAAAAATGAAGCAGCCCTCAGGTGCATTGAGAGGCCACCTCACCAAAGATCAGCTCCAGATAAATTTCCCACATGCCAAAAACATTTCATCGAGCACCTGGCAGGCACTGTTGCTGTTCATGTACAGAGTTCAGTGTTTAAAATTCAGACGACAGTGTCGTTTTCTTCAGAGCTTTGCCTCCATCTCGCCAGTGCTCGCTCTCGCGCCTTGTGCACTGCTCCTCCTCCTTATCCAGAGTGCCGCACGTTCTCTTGGACGGGCACAGGTGTTGGTGGCGGCGTGCCTCGCTGACGCGGGCAACTTCTGCGGTGGCAGAGCCACCCGTGGCGGCTGGGAGGGTTCACCTGCAGCTTTCGGCACCGTCCAGCACCGCCCAAGCCACCCGAGTCCTCCGCGTGGCCGTCTGCTCCCCTACGCGCACCGCAGCACCGTCGCCGTGGCCTGAGCAGCGCAGAGCATGCTCCCTGCTGCCGACGAGCATCGTACGATGTTCCAATCAAAACCTGAGATATCAACCTGGGCAGGCCAAGATTAGCACTAAAATTGAACCAGTGGATCATCACGTTGATGCCCAGCCACCTAAACCAACCCTCCGGCCACTGCCTCGCTGTAATCGCCGCCGGACTTATCCCGTTCGCGGGAACCGCCTCGGGCCGGCTATAAATAGCCACCCCGAGCATGCCTTCGACCATCACCACTCCCTCCACCTCGCCAGAACTGTGCTCGACCCCTAGGAGGATCCCGAGGAGGCCTTCTCCTCCGTCTCCGGCCGCCCCGATCTGCCTCGAGCTCCAGCTCGATTCACTCAGGTGAGGCCATCCCTGCCTCCCAAACTGCTTCGGCAGCCCTCTGATACACCCAGTACTCTAACCCGAGCCTCATTTCCACCTTCGTAGCCTTCCCCGATGAAACCCACCATCACCGGAGCAGCTGTCCACTGGAGTTGAAGTCGCCATCGACGTGAGGCTCGCCGATGACCAACTCCACCTCCCACAGGTGCGGAAGGACCCAAGGAACCCGTAGGTACCATCCACTCTTCCTAACTCGCCGTGGATCATCGCCGGCGACCACCGCAAGCTTCAGGCGTCGGCGCGCTCTGTTTCTCTCTCAAACTTTTAAACCTAATGAGTGGGACCCCCTTGTCAGCCTCTCTTTTATATTAGAACCATTTTTTTTGGAAATCGCCTTCGGGCAAATACGCTTTCAATGTGAAAGGTTTTTCTGCCTTTTTTTGTTCTGCCCCCTGGAAACTTTCTGTTTCATTACAGATAAGTCCCTGGGCTAAAACTCTAATAACTTTTAAACAGAAAATGGTTTTTGACTGATTCTTCTTCTGTCATCTTTATTTTTCTGTCTAGTTTTTAATCATACTTATTTGAAAAATATTTGGAGCACTTTTTGTGCACACACGGTATTTACGTTAGTACGTATTTTTCTTTATACCCGTAGATACCGGAGGAGGTGACGGAACCGCGAACTTCACCCAGCTAGACTCCGACTACTCCGAACCAGGCAAGCATGTTTGAACCTTTGATATGATGAGTGTTTTGCATGTTTGCATTGAGTAGTTAGTTCATGGCAAGTTTATATGCATAGCAGTGAGTGTCGTGGAACCGCCAGGTCCAAACGGGTCGCCGGTGAACCGCCAAGTGTCAGCGGGGTCTCAAATAAACCGCCAAGTCCGGCCGGGTTAACTTCTGGCCGGTTTACACCGCGGGGTATATCCCCGACATTAGCCCCCAAGTTTAGCTTGGATTTATCCATGGTAAACTTATGCTGCAAAATAAACACCAGAACAAATTTGGCTGGTTGTGCTCCGGGTTAAGAATTCTTGTAGACTGGCACCTGATCGTCCTTAAATCCTTTGTCATTTCCTCCGTCTAGAAAATCCGGGTCAATAACCAGCTTCATACTCAAATTGCTGATGTTGGCTTCTTATAGAAAAAATATTGTGAAGAATAATCCACTTGAGTCGGCTTCCAAAGCACCGGTTTAAGAAATATTGGTCTTGAAATACTCATCTGACATTCAACCGGTTTGAAGATGCAGAACTTGCCAGTTTTATCCTTGCCAAAGACTGTCGGGTTATAAAAACTTGATAATTTCGAGTCATGATTGTTGCAGACACCGGTTCATGATTGTTGCCTATGCCAGTTCATGATTATTAATGACGCCGGGTTGCAGCCACAGGGTCATAATGATAGGTGACGCCGGGTCAACCTACTTTGCTCAATCAGAGAGTTTGAAAATATTTCTTCAATAATAATATAATACCTGTAGCCCCCAAGTCTTGAGTAGAACAAAGTGATTGCTTAAGACTTTCTTCAATATAAATATTGCCACTTAAGAAGAAATCCATGTTGTTCATCCCAGTCACTTAGTAAAAACTTAATACTCTATATTATGTAGCCCCCAAGTGCCGGGTTGTCATGCTTGCAGCAACCTGGGACTTGTAGTTGTCTTATACTCATAAAAACTTCAACCAGTGTAGCCCCCAAGGGCCGGGTCATTATGCAATAATGAGCAGGGACTTTGTAGGTATAATCATGTAGATTTGAGCAATGATGTGTAGCCCCCAAGGGCCGGCTCGGTAAGATAATATTAAGCTGGGAATTAATATATACTTCAATGAAAATAACATCATATGATGTAACCCTCATCATGGGACTTGAATCTATGTCCACAAGGTTAAGAGCCTTGTGCTTTACCAACTGAGCAGTGGACCCTTCAATATAATGAATAAAAAGCTTTTGTACCTTCAACTGTTGACAGGAGCAATTGGTAGCCCCCAAGGGCCGACTCCTTATAATGTGATGAGTCAGGTCTTCAATAATATGAGCAAAAAATTACTTTGCATTAGCCCCCAAGTATCATGGTGCATGCTTGGAGCGACATGAGACTTGCATATTTGATATAATCTCAACTTGAATAATGTAGCCCCCAAGTGCCGGGTCGTAAGCCTGCAGCGACTCGGGACTATTCCTTCCATTGCAAAATAAATCATATCCTTTGATAAAATAATAGTCATTGCGCTAAAGCGACTTTGAAAACCTCAATAATACCGGTTGTTAAAAACCATAATAAAAATCCAGCCATGTTGGCTATTCAAGATAATATAATCCGGTATGAAAACCTTATTCATTGAATATCATAATGAAAATTCAGCCAAGTTTGGCTATTTGAATAATATAACCCAATGATTTATAAACGCATGATTCCAATGGCGCAATCCAAATATATACTGGCGACGTATAGTCCAAAGCCAGGCCGGTTTAATAAACACCAGATAATTTATAATCATGCTTTATTCAACCTGTTTCTGCATACAACAAGTTTAAAGTGTCCTGGCGGTTTACCGCCGGACGGGTCATAATGCCCAACATATAACCCGGGTTTATAACCAAGGCTGCACTTAAGAATAATTAAATATGAAATATATCATACCTGTGACATTGAATCACATCGTTGGTTCACCAACTTTTTGTAGTAAGAGTGATAACCCCAATCTTGTGTAATGATAACTCCTTTCATACTGTGCCGGTTGATGATAAACCGTACCGGGTTGTGATAAACACCGGTTTAACCATATATAATACTGGCGACTCGTAGTCAAACCAGACTAGGTGGATAGTTTCCGGATTATGTCTTGATCATGTAATGACAATTTGTAATTGAAAGTCAATCCGGGTTAATGAACACCGGTTTACTCCATAATAAGATGGTAACATAAAATCAAACCAGGCAGATAGTCTCCGGACTAAGATTTGACCGTGTTCCACCAATTTGTAATTGACAGTCGAACCGGATTAACAATGTCGGTTTAAAAAACGCAACAAAAATCAAATAACAGTTATGAAAAAAATATGGAAGCAAAGGCAATGACAAAAACCGTTTGCAAAAACATGCTTTATTGAGCTGATCAGATGGTGTTACCATGGTCGGACAGGACCAAGCCCCCAATAGGAGTGACAATGGTTCAAGTCAGCCAGGTCCCCAACTGAAACCGTGGCATTATGCCGATCAAGTGGCGTGGGAATGGTTCGGGTTCGACCAAGCCCCCAAGTGACTCTGTGGCCTTAGGCCGATCAAGAGGCGTGACTGGTTCAGACTTGACCATGTCCCCAAGTGATCTGGTGGCTTTCGCCTATCAAGAGGTGTTGCATTGGTTCGGACACGACCAAGGCCCCAAGTGATATCACAAAGCTTTTTTTGAAAAGCAAATTTCAAGGGGTAAACCGGAGGCCGCTCTAAGACAGAACAACTCCATGTAACCACACATGATAGGAAGAAGACAGAGACCCCGCTTCATGAAGCAGAAGCCCCCATGTGATCAATAATATGTTAGGCCAATAAGGCAGGATACCCATGTTTGAACCGCGCATCATGGCAGCAGGTCCTCTTTGGTAATTTTTAACTTTTGTGCAAGGGATAAATTCTTCTTGAACCGGGATCTTGAACCGGATATTGAGAGCTTCAAAGCTTTGTGGGAGACATCTTTCCCTTGACCCGGATTTTAAACCGGAATCTTCATTTTCAGCCGGAAATTTTCTAACGGTCTTTAAACTCGAACTTGTGAGAAGTTAATTCCTTTTTTGAACCAGACATTGTTAAACCGGATTTGGGCGCTTCAGAGCTTTGTGGGAGAACAGATTTCCCTTGAACCAGATTGTAAACCAGATATTTGATAGCTTCAATGAGACTGACTTCCCTTGAGCCGGATTTTAAACCGGAATCCTTTCTGATGACCCGGATCTTCTTCATTGAGCCGGGATTTTGTAACTGTCATATACTTTCTAAGCCGGAAATTTTCTGACGGCCTTCAAATAACAGTAGCCTCCTGGACCGGGTTATCTTTCCCTCCATCATCCTGGGGTTCTTAAATTTGCTGGCAAGATTTGCTTAGTCATGTCATCGTAGCCCCCGAGTCCCAGGTGACTCAAGGAGTTGGCTTGAAACTCTCCATATTTGACCGTGATATAAACCGGCATAACTTGTATATCATTAGTGTTGATAACATGGTGTGAATCCATAGAAGGTTGTGATGACTGCGGCGGGTTATAAATGATCACGTATGAGCCGTGTCAGCAACTCGCCCAATGGTTCCTTCCAACTGGCGATTTGAAGTTAACCAAACTGTAGTGGCGGCGACTTGTGCGCCTGCCCATTGAGCCATCCAGTGCAAACGGCGGTTGATAATGATAATTTGCCTCCTTTTTGTTGAAAGAAAACTGGGCTACCCAAGCTGTGACTTGCTCATACTCAATAAACAGCTCATGCAGACAGGTGCGGCCCGGTATGTTGATGTAGACCAGGCCGCGAGAGACGGACGACAAAAGCGACCGCAACATCAGAGGTAGCTCGGATAGATGAGTCGGCCATGGCATTGTAAACCGGTGCGGACGGGGAAGATCGGCACCGGTGTCGTAAACCGGCACGGACGGGCGAGTTAATCGCATCGTTTTGATGTAGTGAACAATTGTCCTGCATCAACTATATTGCAGACCAAGGCAAAGATAAACTGCTTTTTGACAAAAATAATATGTGCCAATAAAATATATTTTAAATGGATATCACCTGACGTGCCAGGCCAGAAATAATCCGCCATGAAGTTGATGATCACTAGGTTAAGTTGAAATCACTCACGAGTGAGTCGGCCGTGGGAGCAGACAGATGAGCCGGGCACGGCGTTGTAAGCCGGCAGGGACGAGTGAGTCAATCGTAGGCGCAGTAAGCCGCGTGGACGGCGAGTCGATCTCGAGCATGGTCCCAACGAGCTGACGTAAACCGGGCCACAAGGGTGGCGACTTGTGCATGTTCATTCACCGGGCGGTATGACACAGACGAAACGCCGGTGTAGAACGCTGCTATCGCGTGCTCCGTACCCATAATATAATACCTCATTAGTTATGAACAATGGTCCTGTATCAAAAAAGATCACAAGCCAAAGTAATTGTTCTCTAATAAAAAGATGTGCTAATAAGAGTAGATTAGATGGATATCACCTGATGCATTAGGATGACATATAGATTGATCGGTGGATGTCCGATTGATGGGACTTGCATTAGTATTTTTGTTGGAGATCAATTCACCTTTTATTTTGTGCACACCCATGCGTTGGAACAGATCAAACCAGAGAGATGGCGGGTAGGCGTGTGTCTCTCGGCCAGCGGCGATGGGGTGAGGCAGTAAACCAGCCATGCGATATATGGCGAGGAGAGGCCGGATCATGGGACAGTGTAACCCAATGAGCCATGGGCCCATGGACAGGGTCCGGCCTCGCTTTCTTGCAGACAATAGTTAACAATGATCCTCATAGAGCAGCGAGCAGGCGGCAGAGCAGTCGTCAGGGGCGCATGGAGGCGGCTCACCGCAAGGGGAGGAACAGTACAGCAGCCCGACCAGGTAGAAGAGGGCGTCTGGCGCAAAAGCCTGGCGCAGCACGGACGGAGGCGCCGGGCAGCTGGAGGCGGAGCCGCGGTTGCAGCGGCGGCCAATCGGTGGTGGTCAGTGGAGAGGAGGGGCCCAGCGCGGCTCGGAGGCCTTTAGTGGCGATGCGGCCGAGCGCAGGAGGTGGCCGGTGCAACGGAGGAGGGCGTCAAGGCGGCCGGCGGCCCGAAGCACGGCCGGAGGAGCCGCACCAGCGGAAGGGGCAGCAGCGATGCGACCGGGCGCGGCACGGCGGGGCGGAGTCCGCAAGTGAGGCGGAGCGCGTGCGTCCTGGCGACTTTGAGGCGGAGGCGGCCCGAGGTGGAGACGAGCCCGCTATAGTTTCCGATTCCACACCCACGACCATAACCCCTCTGCGTCGTGGCTCCCTCTTTTTTTTACACAGGTAGTAGTAGTGGAGGCGGAGACGGAGGTTCTCGGGTGATGCTCCACGTGAGGCCACACAGATTTGACTTTGCTTTTGGAACTTGTGCTCCGGTTTGACTGGATTAATACTACTAGGAATAGTAATTTTCCCCAGCTGTCTTTGGCATCACGTGCATGAGGTTTTGGAGACGGACGACGGAGTCGTCAAAGCCTGTCGGTCTCGGTGCCTTGTATAGCATCGATTGATTACGGATGCGAGACTTCGACCTGCAGCGGCAACTAAAATTAACCCGGCCTCGACGGACCATCTGGTCATGTACGCTGGCGTATTGATGCAACCCTAACTTTCTCTTGATCTTAAATCTTGTATGTGTCGCTTTGGCTTTTCGTCAACGGTGTTATCTTCTGCGCCGGCTCTTTTTCATCTGACACATCATGAACTTCTCAATCCTAAGAAATCCCTTCAAGAACTCAACACCACCGTGCGCAGGCCCCACGGTGGGCGCCAACTGTCGTGGAATTGTCACGTCAGATGTCCTTAGTGTGAGGACTTAGTCGCGTGGCCAACGCATCTATGTGGTAGCTTGAGAGGGGTTGAGCGGAATCGAGAGACGCAACACAAGACAAGGGTTTAGACAGCTTCAGGCTCCGGGAAACATCATCCGGTAAAAACCCTACATGCTGTTTGAGGCTAGGTCTCATTATCATCACGAGGGAGTCGCCGTAAAACGGCTCTCCTCTTTGTGTCTAGCCCTAAGATTGTTTCTTCTTGCTTGTCGCTTGTCCCTCTTTGGGGAGCCCTGCCCCTCCTTATATATGTTGAAGGGGCGGGTTACATGTGGAGTCCTATTAGGATTAGGACTAGTCTATCTCTAATACAAACCGGATACAAGTCCAGGTCTTAACTCCTTGTAAGACAAATATTCTTTATGTCTTTCCTCTTAAACCGGCCCAACATAGTATGAACCGGCCTTCATGAACCGCCAGTTGGGAAACCGGGTCTTGTCGCTCCTCTGACCCGCCCGCCAGGTCTTGTAAACCGCCAGGTCAGGGCGGGTCGCCAGTGAATCGCCAAGTGCCAACCGGATCTCAGTAAACCGCCAAGTCCGGTCGGGTTATACTTCCGGCCGGTTTACGCCGCGGGGTATATCCCCGACAGTGAGTGTTATATTGCATGCATGGCTGATGCAAGTGAGCTTGGAAACTCCATATGTTGTTTGATGTGAGTTTACATGAATCATGTGGTGACATGAGAGGTGGTAAGATGGTAGTGTTGAAGCATGCCAGTCTTATGCCAAACCATTTATCTCCAGTGTCAACGTGGATCAAGTCACGTTACCATCCATTTCTTTTTGTGCTACCACATGTTTTCTGCAAAGGATATGGTTTAGTAAGTTGCAACCCGCTTTCCTCGTACACACCAAATAGAGAGGCCATGATGAGGGTTCCATGGCCCTGGATTAAAGCCAGTCATCTGGTCAAGGGTCATGGGTGTTTCCAGTTGGGACCGAGAGGGGGCACCCCTTAGAGCGCGCGCATATAAATTTGATCCCATGCTATTCGAGGTTATAGCCTCCCCGTCTCAAAGTTTTTCTTGAATGTTGCCTAGGGTGATTCCTGTCATCGTGAGGTGGAAATGGATGTGTACTGGTTAGATGTGTTTCTACTGAAATACCGTAAACGGAACTAGTCCTTCGTGACTACTGAAACCCGTTGGCTGTGGTTAAATAGTACAAATTCTGCAGAGTCAAAATCATTCAAGTAACTGTACCTTGGTCAACGACTGTGTTCAACTTATCTTGGTCAGTCTCAGTGTCAGTCTCAGTGACAAATCTTCGGTGATCAAGCATGAGTATTAAGTTCGGTTAAATGATTACTCCTGTGGATGGACTAACCCGTTTATGATTATGTGCTGAGTATATTCCTGTGCGTGATATATCTTCATGAATTTATTGAATATGACTGATGAAATATATGCCCTTTCTATGATGTCGCTCAGACGTTCGACTGTTGCACTCTTGTTATGTATTTTCAATATAAGCCCTTTACGTGATGTCGCTCAGACGTCCGACTGTGGTATCACTGTTATTTATTTTCATTATAAGCCCTTTACGTGATGTCACTCAGACGTCCGACTGTGGCAATCTGTTATTTACTTTCATTATAAGCCCTTTCCGAGATGTCGCGCAGACGTCCGACTGTGGCACGCACTGTCATTTACTTTCCAATATAAGCCCTTTATGTGGTGTCGCGCAGACACCTGACTGCGGCATGTCAATTTATTTATTTCACCTTTCGAGGCGTCGCTTCAGACACCCGATCGGTTTTTCAGTTATTTTATTGGGATTTCGGGAGGACAACCACCTGACCTCCTTTTTATTTAACATGTTGTGCAAGTTTATTATTTGAGTGTGCATTGCTAATTGCTCATGGTGCATCATGTTTGCATTTATTATATCTTATGTCCGAACTATCTTGCGAGTACATTCAAAGTACTCACCTGGCTTGTTGATTTGGCCAGATGTAGACGAAGGCGATCTCATGGATGAAGAGTACGATAGTGAGTCCGACGCCTAGAGGAGTCCCAGTCAGCCCCGTGTGATCCTGGATTTGGTCACTTGTATCCTATACGCTTCCGCTACCGAGATAAATTCATCGAGCCTCACTTCGACGCTCGACGAGCTGCAAGATTAGGAGTCATGTCATCCACCCCACTGTGACATATCCGCCACCACTTTTATTACGAGTCATTAATATGCCACCACACCATTGTGTCATATCAGCCCTTATGTGTAATATTGGCGTGCTTGTAATAAATTGTTGAGCTACCTCAGCTCAACCCTGTATAATATTTAGTACTACTGGATTTCTGTATCAAGGATTTCTCTACCAGTAAGGAGGATTTCCCTATACTGGTCTATATAAAGGACGGTTTCTCAATAAGCTTTTTATTGAAAAACTGGTCGTGACAAACTTGGTATCAGAGCCAGGCTGACTATAGGAAGCCACTAGGTGCGATCGCTAATCGGTTATTAGTGTAATAAGTGCTATTTCAATATTTTACAAATGTAGTCATTTTCTGACACTCAGCGTAAATTTATGATCTCACTATTCAGAATTTTTGCCTACTTTTGTAGATGGCTGGCAACGACTGTGAGTCACAGGTGTTCGCCAACATGCCCGAGGGGTTCGTCAAGCTTCTCACCTCCATCATCAAAATCGCGATCGGGCCATCAACTCGTTCGGAGTTCACACTCCAGAAGCACAAGATCAACGATAGCCTGTCCATGCACCAGGCCGCGGTGCAATTTAAGGGAGGGCGTGTTGAGTTACTCCGCTTCCGGTTTGTGGGAAGAGCGATGCCTACGGAGAGGCATGCTATGCAGATGGCTGCCCGTGAGGCGATAGCTCGTCTTCGGGATGTTCTTCCTTCAATGAAGACTCGTCGCTACCGCTACCTCCCCTGCCACGTGCCATATACCTGTCACTATGCATTAGCTTGCCCTAGGGGAGGAAGGGATGAGGCTATTGAGATGTTGGTTGAATATCTCAAGGCACTCGAGGCAGCATTTGATAACCTCGTGGACGACCTTGTGGCTACTCGTATGGCCGTCGTGCATAGCTGTTCCGCCAATAGGAGGGAGCTTCTCCATACAGCTCCACCACTGACTTACGTCTTGTCCTCGGCATCCCACAAACCTGCCACCCTCGCCACTGCTCACCGCCTGCCTACCCCTGAAGAATTTGACCAATTCATTGCTCCTACTCCAGTCAGAGCTGCACCACCTACCGCACCCGCACCAGCTCCACAGCTCAGTGCTTCACGTCTGGAGCCTATTATTGAGGAGGAGGTTGAGTCTCCAGCGTCACTGGGCCTTAACCTTGGCAGGCCGAGGGAAATCCTCACCATCTCCGACTGAGTTCGCCTAGCAGCCGTGCAGTATGTTAGCTTGTATGATATGTTTATATGTATATAGGTTTTGAGAAGTAGTCTGTGTGCGCATCATGTAGGAACTGGGAGAAGTGCACTAGCCTAAATAACATGTCAGAAATGTGTACGCACATCCTGAGTGATGTATTGTATAATTATGCTTGCGTGTAAGATATGTACTGAGCGGTCCTTCTCCGTGCGCAATCAAGTATTTTCTTGAAAAATGTTGGAATTCTTAAATTTTATTTGTCTTGCAAAATTATATTTTGTCTGTCAGCTTTTCTCACAAGTTTTTGAAAAAAATACCCAGAGCAGAAAATGTCTCGTCCTTGGACTCGTTCTATGCCAAGTCCGCCGGAAGAAAATTATGGTACGCAGACAAGCAACAATTTCACACAGGGACAGTCAAGTCAGCAAGGTAGTGAAGCAGCACTATCTCAAGTATGCCGCCTTTATGAGCAGAGTCAGCAACAACATCAAGAAATGATGAACCAAGTCATCAATATGGGAAATCACCGTGGACCATATCAGCAGCAATCCAAACTGTCTGAGCTACAAAAGACCCGTCCCCCAACATTTTCTCATAACGACAAACCTCTTGAGGCCGATGATTGGCTTCGGGACATAGAAAGGAAATTAATTATTGCACAGTGTTCAGACCATGAGAAAGTATTATATGCACTGCACTATCTCACTTGAGCGGTTGCATCATGGTGGGAGAATTTCCTGCACATGCACCCCAATGAAAATGATATCACCTGGGAGGAATTTAAAGAAGGTTTTCATGGGGCGCACATTCCCAGGAGTATTATGAAGCTCAAGAAGAGGGAGTTTGATGACCTCAAGTAGAGGACCATGACGGTGACTGAATACAACAGTCAGATTACTCTACTGTCTCGCTACGCCAACGAAGAGCGTATGACTAAAAACAAGAAGATGGACAAAAAATTCCTGGACGGTCTGGCACCTGCGCTTAAATGCTAGATGGTCGTACACACTTTCTCAGATTTCAAAACACTGGTGGATAATGCTATTACATTGGAAAATGAGCACCGCGGCTTGGAGGATTTCCGCAAGCGAAAAAGGGACCAGACTACTCTTGCTCACAACCACCGGAGCAAGACGGAGTTTTAGAAGAGTGGGGTACACAAACCCACGACCAATGTTACTCGCCCAAACAAAAATTTCCATGCGAGGGACAAGGAGTTTACATATCGCCCAGGTGTTACTTGCTACGCGTGCGGAGAAGAAGGACACTATGCCAAGCAGTGTCCCAAGCCAAGAAACTCGGCTCCCAAGCCGAACAACGATGGCAATAATTCAACGCCCAAGCGGAACAACTTCAACCCCAATAATAACCACAAGAAGGGTCACTTGAACCACGTGACCAGAGAGGAAGCTCAGAATGCCCCGGATATCATACTCGGTACGTTCCCTGTCAACACAATACCTGCCACGGTTTTGTTTGATTCTGTAGCTTCTCACTCGTTCATTTCAAAGAGATTTGCTTTGCAAAATGATTTTTCGATGCTTCCCTTGGAAAAATCCATGATCATCAAGTCCCCTGGTATTAAGCAAGTTACTCAAAATTACTGCCAAGGTGTGGTGATCAAGCTTGAAGGACTAAAGTTCCATGCAAACCTCATCGTATTGGAAAATAAGGGACTGGATGTTATCCTAGGAATGGACTGGTTAACCACCAACAAAGGGTTTATCGACTGCTTCAATTGGACCGTGATTCTTACCCACCATCACAGGAAGACAATAAAAATTTCAGCTCAGGAAAGACAGATATCACGGCAACCAAGGTTAAACAATGTCGACATCTCAGAGTTAAGCAAAGTTCCAGTGGTATGTGAGTTCCCCAACATATTTCCCGAAGAGCTACCAGGCATGCCGCCAGACCGGGAAATAGAGTTCATCATTGAGCTAGCACCTAGAACCACCCCCATTTACAAGAAGCCCTATAGAATGGCACCCTCCGAGTTGGTAGAATTAAAGAAGCAAATAAAAGAGTTACTGGACAAAGGATTTATACGAGCCAGCTCCTCACCTTGGGGTTCACCAGTATTATTTGCCAAGAAAAAGGATGGGATACTAAGATTGTGTATAGACTATTGAGCACTCAACATGGTCACCATCAAAAACAAATATCCAATGCCACGGATAAATGACTTATTTGACCAGCTCGCACAAGCCAAAGTCTTCTCGAAAATTGATTTGTGGTCGGGATATCATCAATTAAAAGTACGGACAGAAGATATTCCCAAGACAGCATTTACCTCAAGATACGGATTATATGAGTTTACAGTAATGCCGTTTGGACTGACAAACACCCCCGCATATTTCGTCCACCCCATGAACAAAGTATTTATGAAATTTATGGACAAATTTGTTCTGGTGTTCATTGACGATATTCTGGTATACTCCAAGACACCAGAAGAGCACGCTGAACATCTCAGGATTGTACTGGGAGAACTAAGGAAACATCAATTGTACGCCAAGTTCAGCAAATGTGAATTTTGGTTAAGACAGGTCGGTTTTCTAGGCCACGTACTAACCCAAGAAGGTGTTGCCGTAGACCCAAAAAAGGTCAAGGCCATACTTGGCTGGAAACCACCAGCCAACGTAACGGATGTATGAAGTTTCTTGGGAATGGATGGATATTACCGAAGATTTATCGAAGGATCCTCCACCATAGCAAAACCGATGACCCAGCTGCTCAAGAAGGATAAAAAGTTTGTATGGACAGAAGCCTGCGAGAAAAGTTTCCAAGAACTCAAAAGGACACTAACAACAGCACCAGTATTGGTAGTACCAGACATACACAAAAGTTTCGAAGTGTATTGCGATGCATCCCGAAAGGGCCTCGGATGCATATTAATGCGAGAAGGCAAAGTAGTCGCTTACGCTTCCAGGCAATTACGGAAGCATGAAGAGAACTATCCCACACATGACTTGGAGTTGGCAGCAGTCATTCACGCACTCAAGGAGTGGAGACACTTTTTGCTTGGGAATCATTGTGAAATATATACGGACCATAAAAGCCTTAAATATATTTTCACACAACCAGAGCTCAATTTGCGACAGCGACGCTGGTTGGAATTGGTGAAAGATTATGATGTTGGCATTCACTACCATCTAGGAAAAGCAAATGTAGTGGCGGATGCTCTTAGTCGGAACCCTAGCTCGGGCAACGACAGTCTACCAAATTTGAGACCTGAATTTCAGCAGGAGTTTGCTAAACTCAACTTGGTAATGGTCACCGAAGGCAATGTGTCGAACCTGGAAATACAATCTACCCTGATAGAATAGATTAAGGAGGCTCAACATGGACACCCTAGCATTGAAGGCATAAAAGGAAAGTGAGTTTGGGCAAGGCCTCAGAATTCGTCATAGACGAGCAAGGAATATTATGGTACGAAGATAGGCTTTGCGTACCAAATATCGAGAACCTTAAACAGCAAATTCTAGCTAAAGGCCACACCGCTCCATATTCGATCCGTCCTGGAGGAACCAAAATGTACAAGGACCTTCAGGAAAATTTTTGGTGGCACGGTATGAAAAGGGACATAGCCACATTCATTGCATGCTGTGATTCATGCCAACGCATTAAGGCCGAGCACCAGAAACCAGACGGGCTACTACAGCCAAATAAGATACCCGAGTGGAAATGGGACGAGATTGGAATGGATTTTATTGTTGGACTACCCCGGTCACGATACGGAAATGATGCCATATGGGTCATCACTGATAGACTGACTAAGGTGGCACATTTCATCCCGGTGAAGACAACTCACAGCACTCAGAAGCTTGTCAGGCTTTACCTCTCCCGTATCGTCTGCCTGCATGGAGTTCTAAAGACTATAATATCGGATACATGCACACAATTCATCTCTAGATTTTGGGACCATTTACAACAAGCCCTGGGAACTCAGCTAGCATTCAGTACAGCATACCACCCCCAGACTGATGGACAAACGGAACGCGTGAACCAAATTCTGGAGGACATGCTGAGAGCATGTGTCCTCACCTATGGGACCAGTTGGGAAGCAAGCTTGCCGTATGCCGAGTTTGCGTACAACAACAGTTACCAAGCCAGCCTACAAATGGCACCTTTTGAAGCCTTGTACGGACGGAGATGTCGTACCCCACTAAATTGGTCAGAGACCGGAGACAGTCGAATCTTCGGCCTAGACATGCTCAAGGAGGCTGAGCAAAAGGTTAAGCTAATCAGGGACCGACTCAAGATAGCTCAAAGTCGACAGAAGAGTTATTACGACCGAAAACGTCGGGGAGTCAGTTTTGAACCCGGTGAGTATGTGTACCTACGAGTATCACCTATGAGGGGCCTACAACGCTTCAAGGTTAAAGGAAAGCTAGCACCAAGATTCATCGGACCCTTCTGTGTAGTTGCACGAAGAGGCACAGTAGCCTACCAGCTAGACCTACCCGAAGAGCTATCAGACGTCCACGACGTGTTCCACGTATCACAGTTGAGGAAGTGCGTGAGCAACCCAGAGAAGCAGGTATCCCATGAAGACATTGACGTGCAACCAGACCTCACCTACAAGGAACGTCCAATAAAAATATTGGAGGAGTCTGAAAGGAGGACACGTCAGAAAACAATCAAGTTTTTCAGAGTTCCGTGGAGCAATCACACCGAGAATGAAGCAACATGGGAAAGAGAGGATTTTCTCCGGACAGAGCACCCACACCTATTTGAGGATCAACTGAAATCTCGGGGATGAGATTTTTCCTAAGGGGGTAGGTGTTGTGACACTCCAAAAATTTTCAGTTGGTTTTCAGCAAATTCGTTGTTTGATTTAAAGGAGGCTATTCAAAATCTTTTAGAAGGCTCTCCTTCTCAAAAAAAATTCTCTTATGTCAAAATCTTTTTTTGGGGTCATCCTCAACCTTGATTTTTGGCTTTGAAGACTTTTGATTAGTGTTGACTCATCATCATTTATTTTTGAAAGTTTTTCTTTTGAAAAGAAAACCTTAGGGTTTTGGATTTATTCCTTTTATTCCAACCATACTCTTTTACCATGCCTCATGTTAAAAATTTTCCTCCAAAACACCGCCCTCCACTTTAGGTCAAGTCAAGTGGCCAATCCTAGCAAGTCCAACCCATTTTGGATTTTTATCCCATTTATTTTAACCCTAAAACTATTTTTGTCATTATTTTTTTGGACCTAGGGGGTTTACAAAGGAAGTACTGAATCCTTTTGAGTTTTGATCCCAAACCAACTCCTCTGACTAGTCCTTAGCACCCCCAGCCTAGATCCATCAAGATCCACTCTTCCACAATTCAAAATTTTCAAGTTTCACTCACTGCAAGTTTGGACCAGATTCACTATTTTTGGTGAAAATCATATTTTTCCTCTTCCAAAAATTCTGGCAAAAATCAAGCAGCCCCCAGGTGCATTGAGAGGCCACCTCAGCAAAGATCAGCTCTAGATAAATTTCTCACATGCCAAAAACATTTCATCGAGCACCTGGCAGGCACTGTTGTTGTTCATGTTCAGAGTTCAGTGTTTAAAATTCAGACGACATCATCGTTTTCTTTAGAGCTTTTCCTCCATCTCGCTAGTGCTCGCTCTGGCGCCTTGCGCACTACTCCTCCTCCTTATCCAGAGCGCCGCACGTTCTCTTGAACGGGCGCAGGTGTCGGTGGCGGCGTGCCTCGCCGACGCCGGCAACTTCTGCGGTGGCAGAGCCACCCGTGGCGGCCGGCAGGGTTCAGCTGCAGCTTTCGGCGCCGTCCAGCAACGCCCAAGCCACCCAAGGCCTCCGCGTGGCCGTCTGCTCCCCTGCACGCACCGCAGTACCGTCATCGTGGCCTGAGCAGCGCTGAGCATGCTCCCTACCACCGACGAGCGCTGTACGTTGTTCCGTTCGAAACCTGAGATATCAACCAGGGCAGACCAAGATTAGCACTAAAATGGAACCAGTGGATCATCACGTTGATGCCCAGCCACCTAAACCAACCGTCCGGCCACTCCCTTTCTGTAATCGCCGCCGGATTTATCCCGTTCACGGGAACCTCCTCGGGCCGGCTATAAATTGCCACCCCGAGCTCGCCTTCGACCATCACCACTCCCTCCACCTCGCCAGAACTATGCTCGACCCCTAGGAGGATCCCGAGGAGGCCTTCTCCTCCGTTTCCGGCCGCCCTGATCCGCCTCGGGCTCCAGCTCGATTCACTCAGGTGAGGCCATCCCCGCCTCCCAAACCGCTTCAGCGGACCTCTGGTACACCCAGTACTCTAACCCGAGCCTCATTTCCACCTTTGTAGACTTCCCCGACGAAACCCGCCATCACCCGAGCCGCCGTCCACCGGAGTTGAAGCCGCCGTTGACGTGAGGCTCGCTGACGACCAACTCCACCACCCACAGGTGTGGAAGGACCCAAGGAACCCGTAGGTACCATCCACTCTTCCTAACTCGCCGTGGATCGTCGCCGGCGACCACCGCAAGCTTCGGGCGCCGGCGCGCTCTGTTTCTCTCTCAAACTTTTAAACCTGACGAGTGGGACCCCCTCGTCAGCCTCTCTTTTATATTCGAACCGACTTTTTTGGAAAACGCCTTCGGGCAAATACACTTTCAATCTGAAACGTTTTTCTGTCTTTTTCTGTTCTGCCCCTGGAAACTTTCTGTTTCATTACAGATAAGTCCCTGGGCTAAAACTCTAATAACTTTTAAACAGAAAATGATTTTTGACCGATTCTTCTTCCGTCATCTTTATTTTTCTGTATAGTTTTTTATCATATTTATTTGAAAAATATTTGGAGCACTTTTTGTGCACACACGGTATTTACGTTAGTACGTATTTTTCTTTATACCCGTAGATACCGGAGGAGGTGACGGAACCGCGAACTTCACCGAGCTAGACTCCGACTACTCCGAACCACGCAAGCATGTTAGAACCTTTGATATGATGAGTGTTTTGCATGTTTGCATTGAGTAGTTAGTTCATGGCAAGTTTATATGCATAGCAGTGAGTGTTATATTGCATGCATGGCTGATGCAAGTGAGCTTCGAAACTCCATATGTTGTTTGATGTGAGTTTACATGAACCATGTGGTGACATGAGAGGTGGTAATATGGCAGTGTTGAAGCATGCCAGTCTTATGCCAAACCATTTAACTCCAGTGTCAACGTGGATCAATACACGTTACCATCCACTTATTTTTGTGCTACCACATGTTTTCTGCAAAGGATATGGTTTAGTAAGTTGTAAACCGCTTTCCTCCTACATACCAAATAGAGAGGCCGTGATGAGGGTTCCATGGCCCTTGATTAAAGCCAGTCATCCGGTCAGGGGGCATGGGTGTTTCCGGTTGGGACCGAGAGGGGGCACCCCTTAGAGCGCGCGCATATAAATTTGATCCCATGCTATTCGAGGTTATAGCCTCCTTGTCTCAAAGTTTTTCTTGAATGTTGCCTAGGGTGATTCCTGGCATCGTGAGGTGGAAATGGGTGTGTACTGGTTAGATGTGTTTCTACTGAAATATTGTAAATGGAACTAGTCCTTCATGACTATTGAAATCCGTTGGCTGTGGTTAAATAGTACAAACTCTGCAGAGTCAAAATCATTCAAGTAACTGTACCTTGGTCAACGACTGTGTTCAACTTATCTTGGTCAGTCTCAGGTCAGTCTCAGTGACAAACCTTCGGTGATCAAGCATGAGTATTAAGTCCGGCTAAATGATTACTCCTGTGGATGGACTAACCCGTTTATGATTATGTGCTGAGTATATTCTGTGTGTGATATATCTTCATGACTTTATTGAATATGACTGATGAAATATAAGCCCTTTCCGTGATGTCGCTCAGACGTCCGACTGTGGCACTCTTGTTCTGTATTTTCAATATAAGCCCTTTACGTGATGTCGCTTAGATGTCCGACTGTGGCATCACTGTTATTTAGTTTCATTATAAGCCCTGTACGTGATGTCGCTCAGACGTCCGACTGTGGCAATCTGTTATTTACTTTCATTATAAGCCCTTTCCGAGATGTCGCGCAGACGTCCGACTGTGGCACGCACTCTCATTTGCTTTCCAATATAAGCCCTTTATGTGGTGTCGCCCAGACGCCCGACTGCGGCATGTCAATTTATTTATTTCACCTTTCGAGGCGTCACTTCAGACACCCGATCGGTTTTTCAGTTATCTTATTGGGATTTCGGGAGGACTACCGCCTGACTTCCTTTTTATTTAACATGTCGTGCAAGTTTATTATTTGAGTGTGCATTGCTAATTGCTCATGGTGCATCATGTTTGCATTTGTTATATCTTATGTCCGAACTGTCTTGCGAGTACATCCAAAGTACTCACCTGGCTTGTTGATTTGGCCAGATGTTGACGAAGGCGATCTCATGGATGAAGAGTACGATAGCGAGTCCGACGCCGAGAGGAGTCCCAGTCAGTCCGGTGTGATCCTGGATTTGGTCACTTGTATACTATACGCTTCCACTACCCAAATAAATACATCGAGCCTCACTTCGACGCTCGACGAGCTGCAAGATTAGGAGTCATGTCATCCACCCAACTGTGACATATCCACCACCACTTTTATTATGAGTCAGTAATATGCCACCACACCGTTGTGTCATATCTGCCCTTATGTGTAATATTGGCGTTCTTGTAATAAATTGTTGAGCTACCTCAGCTCAACCCTGTATAATATTTAGTACTACTGGATTTCTGTATCAAGGATTTGTCTACCAGTAAGGAAGATTTCCCTATACTGGTTTATATAAATGACGGTTTCTCAATAAGCTTTTTATTGAAAACCCGATCATGACAGCGCGAGTGCGCGTGCAGCAGCAAAACGAGCGCGGCGAAGACATGGATCGGGCGAGTGCTATGGGGGTTCTACACACCACGGAAAGAAATGGAGATGGAGGTGCATTACCCAGCTCACCCTAGGACACGACGGGGTCGACGTAGTCGTGCTAGAGGCGATGAGAGGGAGCTCTGAACTTGGTGGGGTTGTTGTCCGTGAACCAGAGGAAGAAGATGGCCGAGGAAGTCGATCTGGAGGCCTTGTGGTCGCGTGCGTCATGGAAGGAGACATAGGGGGGACTTGGCCGACTCCCCCACAGCGGCAGAAGAGATCAGACGTGGTCGGAGAGGCTATCCCGAGCTCGAGCTCTTGCTCTGCTGGAGCATGGTGGGTGAGGCGACGGCGAGCGAGCGTTGCTACCCTTACCTGGCGGCTGCGAGGGAAGAAGAGGAGGAGGACCGATCGATGGGAGACCCTAGGGCACCGGGGACATCATTATAGGGGTCTAGGGACGAGCTCCGGCCGTCAAATCATCGGGCGTGCCGATGTGGGTGCTCTGGATGGCCTGCCGTACAGGAGGACGAAGCTCCTGTACGCGTGGGCTGACTGGGCTGCGGTGCGGGTGGATGGCTGGGCCTGGAGCGAGAAAAGGGCCGAGTGGTTGTGCTGGGAAGGTTCTTTCCTTTCTCCTCTTACATCTGTACATTTAAAATCACAGCTATACAAAGGAAAAAAACCAAGGAGGTAGGAGATGTATATATGTGATATGAAAATATCCTTATGACCCTGGGTCTATACCCTATTTGAATAAATTGCTTTGGGTGTTTTAGAGGTAGAAAATAAAACAAGTTTGAATGTAATTCAAACTTGGAGCATTTTTTAACCTAACCAACACAACTCCAAAATGCATGACATTTGGCAGAGAGGTTCTGGATATGTAGCAAGATTTATAGGGAGAAGATGAACATTTATGAAGGAGGGCAAGATGGCACTTGCAACAAGAAAGAAAAGAGAAGGAGAGATGGTGATGCATGGAGGTGGTCATGTATGGATCACACATGGGTCAAGCAACAATATAACATGCATGAATCACACAATGCACACGAGGAGGATGATGAAATGCAACATGACAAGAAAAAGAAATGCAACACTAAGATGAGGACATGCTGGAACATAAGATGGCAAGTGCATAATGAAGATGACAAGTAATGACAAGACAATACAATAAGTAAAAAAACTAACAAAGAAAACAAAAGAGGCCAAAAGGATTAAACCCAAAAGGAATTGGATGAAGAACAAGGTTGGATACATTGTCAAATATGGAAGTTTACATCTGGGGTGTTACAACTCTCCTCCACTACAATAGGATCTCGTCCCGAGATCTAGGACTGAAAGAACTACGGTATTCAGAACTGAGGTGATCCTCGCGCTCCCGAGTAGCTTCTCGGTCGGAATGGTGAGACCACTTAAATTTGAAGAACTTGATCGACTTGTTGCGAGTTTTGCACTCGGTTTCTTCAATAATGGCAATGGGATGCTCAAGATAAGACAAATCTTCTTGGAGGTCAATCTCTTGGAAGTTGATAGTGAGCTTAGGCGCCTTGAAGCACTTGCGAAGCTGTGACACATGAAACACATCGTGCACATTAGAGAAGTTGGACGGAAGCTCAAGTTGATAGGCGAGGTCGCCTATTTTGCTAATGATCTTGAAAGGACCCATGTATCTAGGGGCAAGCTTCCCTTTGATACCGAAGGGACGAGTGCCTTCAATTGGAGAGATGCGGAGGTAGACATGATCTCTGATCTCGAAAGCCAAGTCACGGTGCTTGCTGTCATAGTAACTCTTCTGGCGGGATTGTGCGGCTTTGAGATTTTCACGGATGACTTTACCCATTTCTTCTGCTTCTGTGATCAAGTCATTGCCAAGAAGTTGGCATTCACTAGTCTCGGAGCAATTGAGAGGAGTACGACACTTTCTGCCATAAAGAATTTTGAACGAGGCCTTGCCCGAACTTGCTTGGAAGCGTTGTTGTAGGAGAACTCGGCATATGGAAGACAATCTTCCCACTTCATACCGAAAGAGATGACACAAGCTCTGAGCATGTCTTCGAGGATTTTATTGACTCGCTCGACTTGGCCACTTGTTTGACGATGGAAAGCTGTGATGAAGCGAATGTTGGTGCCCATGGCCTTCTCGAAGGAGTCCCAGAACTTAGAAGTGAAAATGCTTCCGCGGTCTAAAGAGATCAATTGCAGAATCCCGTGCAAGGTGACAATTCTGGAGGTGTACATCTCTGCCAACTGAGCTGCTCCAATAGATTCCTTGATTGGATGGAAATGAGCCACTTTTGTAAGCTTGTCGATGACAACGAAGATGGCATCATTCCCATGCTTCGACTTAGGGAATCCAGTGACAAAGTCCATTTCGATATGACCGAACTTCCATTCTGGAAGAGAAAGAGGTTGGAGGAGACCAGCTGGTCATTGGTGATCTGCTTTCACCCTTCGACAGACATCACATTCGTTCACGAATTGAGCAATTTCTCGCTTCATTCGAGTCCACCAATACGACTGCTTGAGGTCATGATACATCTTCGAACTGCCAGGATGAATGGAAAGGAGAGAATTGTGCACTTCCTTCATTATGATCTTCCTTAGATCACCTATAGGAACCACAATCCGGTCCTCGAGGAATAAGGTGTCCTTGTCATCAATGCGATAGCACTTGCATTTGGATAAGCTCTTGGCAATACCGCGTTTCACCTTCTTCACCATGGCATCAAGGAGTTGTGCCTCACGGATTTGATCTTCCAAGGTAGGAGCGACTTGAAGGTTGGCAAGAAAACCTTGAGGAATAACTTGGAGGTTGAGTTTGTGGAAAGCTTCACAAAGATCAGGCTGGAATGGCTTGAGAATTGAGCTGTTGCAATAAGCCTTTCTGCTTAGAGCATCTGCAAATCACATTCGCCTTGCCTGGAGTATATTCAATACTCTAATTGTATTCTTGAATCATTTTGACCCAATGAGTTTACCTAAGGTTGAGGTTGGGTTGAGTGAAGATATACTTGAGGCTCTTGTGATCGGTGAAAATGTCCACTTGCCTTCCCAACAAGAGATGTCTCCATGTTATCAATGCATGGACAACTGCCGCCAACTCAAGATCGTGAGTGGGGTAGTTCCTTTCGTTGGTCTTCAACTGACGAGATGTATAAGCCACAACCTTCTTCTCTTGCATTAACACAGCACCGAGATCTTGCAAAGAGGCAGCACAGAAAACTTCGAATGGCTTGGATTCATCAGAAGGAGTCAAGACAGGAGCTGGGACTAGCTTCTCTTTGAGGGTGTTGAAAGCAACATCACACTCAGGAGTTCAGACATACTTGACATGCTTCTGGAGGAGGTTGGAAAGAGGCTTTGCAATCTTAGAGAAATTCTTAATGAATCTCCGGCAATAGCTTGCAAGTCCAAGGAAACTACGGAGCTGCTTGACATTCTGAGGAGGTTCCCATTTCACAACTGCAAAAACCTTCTCGTGATTAACAACAATGCTTTTGGAGGAGATGATGTGACCAAGGTAAAGAACTTCATCAAGCCAGAACTCACATTTGGAAAAGTTTGCATAGAATTGATACTCTATGAGCTTGCCGAGCACCAATCTCAAATGTTTGGAATGGTCCTTCTTATTCTTGGAGAACACAAAGATATCATCGAGATACACCAAGACGAATTCATTTGTGTAAGGGTTGAAGATGAAGTTCATCATGCGAGAGAAAGTTGGAGGAGCATTGACAAGGCCGAAAGACATGACAGTATATTCATAAGAATCAAAGCTTGTTATGAATGCTGTCTTGGGGATATCTTGTTCACGAATGCGAATCTGATGATAACCCATACGGAGGTCAAGCTTAGAGAACACCTTTGCACCTTTAAGTTGCTTGAATAGCTCATTGATTTTGGGAAGTGGGTACTTGTTCTTGATTGTCTTCTTGTTCAATGGACGGTAATCGACGCAAAGTCGGTCTGTGCCATCCTTCTTCCGAACAAAAAGAACACCACAACCCCAAGGAGATGAGCTTGGTCTGATCAAACCCAGACGTTCTTGTTCATCAAGATGTTTCTTCAATTCCTTCAGCTCCTTTGGTCCAAGCTTGTATGGACGCTTGCAAACGGGTTCGGTACCGGGCTCAAGATTGACAATGAAGTCAACTTGCTGGTGAGGAGGCATACCCGGAAGCTCTTCTAGATAGACATCTTGGTACTCACAAATGACTAGAATCTGAGAAATTGCATCTACCTCGCCCTTCTCATTGAGAGGGAATAACCAAATGGTTTCGTCACGAGCGGCATAGATGATCAAATCCTTAGAAGAGTGTGTTAATTTAATCTCCCTGGCAGGACAATCAAGTTGAGCCTTGTGCTTAGAAAGCCAGTCCATCCTGAGAATTAGATCAATATCAGAGTCGCCAAGAACCATTGGAGAAGACAAAAATTTATAGTTGCCCATCTTGATGCCAACATCTGAAACCATCATTTTGTTGTTCATGAACAAACCCGGAGAGGAAACCGATATCGGCCTAGGCAGATCAACAGTATGTGAATTGTGCATGGAAGCAAAAGGCCTTGATATGAATGAAATATATGCCCCAGTATCGAATAAAACTTTGACAGGAATAACATTAACTGGGAGATTACCGATGATCACTTCTGAAGAATCCTCTGCTTGAGCTGAATTCATCATGTTCACCCTTCCAGACTTGGGATTGTGCTTGACCACTACATTTCTTGAAGACCTCACAGGAGGAGGAGGCGGAAGGCGCCTTTGGTTGAAGCACTTGTTTGCGTAGTGACCTTTCTGCTGACACTTATTGCGAGTCACCTTTGAGAGCGGGCGATGAGAAGGAGCACTTGACCTTCGAACTTGAGTCTGAGACTTGTTCTGATAGCCTGGGTTGGGTGGGTGGGAAGATCCATGACCACCTGAGTTCTTCTGCTGGTAAGGCTGACGAAATGGAGGAGGAGGAAGGTAGAACTTCTGCTGCTTAGCTGCCACTTGTGAGGAAGAAGAAGACTGAACTGCATCGCTGATTCTCTTCTTAGAAGCCTCACACTTGAGCTGAGCACCTTCTTGCTTGAGGGCCATGTTGTAGAACTGATCGAACTGAGTAGGCTCAACAAGAACGAGAGCTAACTGCATGTCCTCTTTGAGGCCACCCCTGAAGTGATAAATCATATTATTTTCATCAGGAACGTCCTGCCTTACAAAGCGAGCAAGCTTATGAAACTGGATGTTGTATTGATACACGGACATGCTTCCTTGCTTGAGATTGCGGAATTCCTCATGCTTGCTATCAACAAAACTTTGTATCCCGGCAGAAGTCAGCCCATGTAATCACTCGACTTCCTCTGGATTCTTTGAATTTTTGATACCAATCAGCTGCTTGGTCCTTGAGCTGAAAAGATGCGAACTTGATGTAGTCCTCAGGCCTAACATTGCTACATTCAAAATGCTTGTAGATGTCCACAATTCAATCATCAGCGTCCGTGGCCTCAACACAACTGCTGAAATACTTTGGCTAATTTGCAAAGAACTAGTTGAGGGTAGCAAACTGAGGCTGATTGTTGAAATTCCCTTGGCCTTGATTGCCTTGCCTTGGTTGCCCTCTTGCAAGATTTGCAAAAGCATCTGGGTGCTGGCGTTGGTGGCCGCCACGACAGCTTGCCATGCCTCCCGAGGCGGAGGAGGTGGCGGAGGTGGAGGGTTTGACCGATCTCCTTCACCCCGATCTGGGTTGTTGCGAGTTGGCGGAGCCATCCTAAAGAAGATGACATCCGTTAGAACCAACATTGACATGATAGATACATAGAATCAAAGGCTAGAAATTGCAACATATAGTCTTCACAATAAACATTCGAACAAGTATTGAACGAATGATTTCCAAAGTTAACATCACCCATTCATTAAGGTGAGAAGCCACTTAGATACAGGTTGATGAATAAAACAACAAGGTACAGCTAGAACAAATAAATGGTAAGGATTACACAATCACAAACCAAATATCTGCCGGAAGAAATTCTAAGAGCTACTGGAATTCCCACCTATAAAACTCCCGAAACTTTCTGGTTTTGCAATTGGTGTTTGTCGGATGTTGGGTTCCGGCAGACCCTTGAGGTTCGTACACTGGGGTGAGCACGAAGATCTCTCCACTACCGGTCTACGCTCGATCGCCTCCTAAGATCTAGGCTAGAAATGATGAACAACACAAGGGACACGAGATTTATCCTGGTTTGGGCCACCGTTGTGGTGTAATACCCTACTCTAGTGTGTGGTGTGGTGGATTGCCTCAGGGGCTGATGAACAACAGTACAAAGGGAGAACAGCCTCGCGAGAGGTGTTCTTGAGCTGGTGCGATGAACTGCTTGGGTGAGTTTGATCGCCTCTCTCTCTCTCTCTCTCTCTCTCTCTCCAGGCTTTCTAAGGTCTGGATCCGCTGCCTCTCTACTGTGGTGGCTAGCTCTATTTATAGAGGCCCTGGGACACTTCCCAAATATTGAGCGGGAAGGTCGCCAACAACAGCCATTTTGAAGGGGAACATATAGTACAAGTTATCCTGACTAAAGTTGCTCTTCGGCTGCCAAAAGCACTGGTGATGACACTGTGTTGGCCTCCACAGTGACCTCCATCCTGCCGCTCCGCTGGTCTTGGTCCCGTTGCACTGAAATGGCAACCTTTCCCTGATGCCTTGGCACTCCACGTCTATGCTTGCCCCCTTTGCACCAAAGAGGAACAAGGACACTGCGCAGGACGGCGCCCGCCTAGCGCCCACCTGGTCTCGATCATCACGGCTTGTGTCACGAGCACCTCGCGAGGTACCCTGCCTTGATCTCTCCGCCTCCTCGCGAGCCTGCCTGGCGAGGCCGTCCCTAAGGAAGCCTTGCGTCATTCGCCCCGCGAGGCTTGGCCCCTCGCGTGGGTCTTGGGTTTTGTGCTGATGAAGACGGGCCGTACTGGGCCACTACTTGAGCCACGCCACAGGCCGTAGGCAGGCAAGCCTGGGGACCCCCATTCCCAGAATGCCAACAGTAGCCCCCGGGCCCAAGGCGCGTTTGGAGTTGGCTTAGGGGAGAAGCGAAGGGGCAAGTGCGGAGCATCGCGGGCCCCATCAGCCTACGGCCTTGGGCGCCGCATGGCAGTTGATTAGACGTGGGCGTCTTCGCTTCCCCATGCTGCCTCATTATGTGCCTGGCTAGGCGGCCACGAGATTTGCACATAGTTATCTTCCCTTCGCAGCCCGCGCACTTCTTGCTCCTCTTTCCTCATCGAGCCTCTGCTTGCGCCTCCAATCCACCTCGAGCTCTTCCCCCATCCCATTGCCATGGCGCCAACGAAAAAGGATAAGGGGAAGAAGCGTGCGCCCTCGACTAGCATGCCCTGGTGGTTGCTCCCGCCGTCGACAAATCGCTCATACTCAACCTGGAGGCCCTGGAGAAGGTCTGCTGCGCGCTTGCCTCCAGCTTCAATGAGTGCGGGAAGATGATGGTCTGGCCCGCGTCTCATGCTTCCTTCGACAGGGTCGTCACGGAGGTCCGATTCTTCGCCGACGCCTTGTGGGCAGGCCTGGTTCCCCTCTTTCCCGCCTTCTTCAATGCGGTGCTTTCCCATTATCAGATCCACATGATGCATCTTGGTCCCCAATCCATTGCTCTGCTTGCTGTCTTCGCCTTCGTCTGCGAGGCCATGGTGGGGATTCCTCCTTCTATTGCCCTTTTGCGTCACTTCTTCTCGCTGCGGTTGGCCGATCCTTCCCGGTGTTTGGGGTGCGTGAGCTTCTAGGCCGTGCCGGAGACGGCCGCCTCAGGGATCGATTTCAGACTCCCACCTTCTGCGAGCGGGTTCTAGGAGCGGTGGTTGTACGTGGATGTTGGGGTGCCCAGCCCCCTGCTCGAGCACCCAACGCTGCCTGCTATTCCCAACCCTGGTTGGGATCACGAAGAACTCACGAGCCCCAACTTGCCTTCGTCTGGAATCGCTTCGAGAGGTTGTGGGAGCTCAAGGTGACGGCGCCCAAGGTGCTGAAGGAGTTCCTCCGGCGCCGCATCGCTCCTCTCCGGCGCCATTCCCGCCCAATGTGGACTTACATCGGTCGCCAGGACCGTATGAGGCTCCAAGAAGGGGATCTTGCACCGGAGACATTGGAGAAGGTGCTGCTGGTCCTGACGGGCGACCCCTCTCCTGGCAGCGCTGGCCATGGGGGCGTCCTGCTGTAGATACAACACCGACTTCGCGAGGCAGATGCCTCGTTTCGACAAATGGGGGTTGCGCCCAGCGAACCTTGTGGGACCTCGCGAGAATCCGGTTGCCGTGGTCCTTCCCCCGGCTGTCTGCGCCGACCTCGCCTCAGGAGTCGTTGCAGGGAGGCAAGGATTGGGGGCAGCCGAGGGGCCTGACGTCGAGGTGCTGATGTCGCGTGGGGCTCCCGAGGCGTCATCCTCCGGAGACGATGGTACCCCTCGCGAGGTGGTGCCTGACGAGGGAACGCGGCGTGCCGCTCCCGAGGCTAAAGCCCCCGAGACCCCGTCAGGCCACCAAGAGGTGGTGTCCGATTGCTCCCCTCTGGCTGGTGCTCCTAGTGCAGGCCGGCCTGACGTTTCGGCTCCTATGCCGTGCACCGGCCCTCACGTCGCGAGCTTGGGCCGGTTCCGCATAGATTTTGAGGCCCTTCGCAAGATGAAGGAGGCTTCCGGTGGTGATGAGCGTCCGCACCGCCCAATCAAGCACAAGAAGTACTTCTCCATGGACAAGTAAGTCTCTGCTTTTCATGGTTCCTTGTCTGCCCCTCTTTTTGCTGACCGTGGCCTTTCAGGATTCCTTCCGACGAGCCCGCGGAGCTAGCTGAAGAGCCACTCCCTCAGGCTCATCCTCCGTCACCAACCTCAACTGCCTCGGGTTCGCGCGCCACCTTGGGTGCAAGTTCGGCTGGAGAGGCAGGCCGTCCTGTGGCGCGTCTTGATCCTGTCGTCGCACCGCTCTTCCCTCGCGAGCCCTCCCTAGGGACATCTAGCTTGCCCAGAGCTCCTTCATTGATCATCGGCGGCGAGTGGCTGAAGCCGATCTTCGGGTCCCCACCGGGAGGTGCGTCAACGCCAGGCTGGGTCTCTCGCGATGCCCGCCCGGGGATCGCTAGGGCACCAGCCCCCAGCCCCCTGCCGAGAGGGGGCGAATCTCCCGGAGGCCCTCCGCCAGCATCGACGGTGGAGGATGGTGTTGACAACGTGCTTGGGCGTGCGCGGGAGCGCAGAGTTCTCCGCCAGGAGTTCATCCGAAGGGCAGTCAATGCAGTGGGTCAGCTTGGCGCAGAGCTGGCGGCGGAAGAGGCGCGTCTCGAAGCTGAAGGCTTGAGGCTGGTCGAGGAGCGGCGCAAGCTAAAGGCGGCTGTGGGTCTCGCTCGCCACCAGCATGACCTTGAGAATGCCAAGGCTGAAGTGTCCTTGGCGGCCTCCCGGGAGGCCTGTTCTCGGGCCCTCGAAGAAGCTCAGGAGGCTGACAAGCGACACAAAGCTGCGGAGGAGCGCGCGTGGGAGCTCCAGGACTGGTGCAACTCCTTGGAGCAGCAGGTGGAGCTGCGCCGGTCCGCCCTCACACTGCTGAAGACTGCTGAGCGCAACGTCGATTTGGAGTGGTTGGAGACGCGGGAGCGCCAGGTTGCCCAGGTGGAGGACGACATCGGCGCGCGGGAGGCCCGAATACAGGAGGAGATCGACCATCGCGTGGCGGAGGCTCGCGCCGGTCTTGAGCGCATGTATGAAGAATGGCTGGAGTTGATCAGGGCTAAGGCCATGGGTAGGACTGCTGCCCTTAGGACCAGGTTGACTGAAGCCACACAGCAAGCTGAGGCCACCGCTACCGCGCTAAGCTCGGCGCAGGCCGAGCTGGCTTTCTCCCACGCCGAGCTGCTTCTTCTTCAACGGCGTGTTGATGATGCTGAGGCCTTCGCAGAGCGGAATGTGGACGAGATCCGCCAGCGGCAGACGTTATAGCACATGCACGGCCCCATGCTCCGAACGCTTAGGGAAAGGGCCAACATGGCGTTGGGCAACATCAGCGAGGCTGCCACCGAGGAGCCGCACGTGACCAACTAAGCCGGCAACCTCCAGTTCTTCACTGATGTGGTGACACATCTGGAGAACCGCTCTGAGAGGTCTCGCCAGCTGGTGGAGGAAAGGAGCCGCGGCCTGCTTGCTTGGGCATTTTCCCATGTCTTCAGCCATCTTCAAAACCTCGATCCCCTCTTCGACTTTGACGCCGCCATTGCCCCAGTGCCTGAGGCCGTGCGGGGAGACCTAGCGTAGTGGGTGCAGGACAACGTTCATGCGCTTGTCCGGGGTGATCGTCGCCGCCGATGAAGGCATCGTGGTGAACGAGGGTGTAAACGGTGCTGAGGGAGTCCTGGAGTAGGGGGTATCCGGACAGCCGGACTGTGTACAACGTCCGGACTATTGAAGCGTGAAGATACAAGACTCAAGACTTCGGTCCGTGTCCGGATGGGACTTTCCTTGGTGTGGAAGGCAAGCTTGGCGATCCGGATATTATATTTTCTTCTTTGTAACCGACTCCATGTAAACCCTAGCCCTCTCCGGTGTCTATATAAACCGGAGAGGTTGGTCCTTAGAAGGCGAATCACAATTACATTCATACCATCATAGGCTAGCTCCTAGGGTTTAGCCTCTATGATCTCGTGGTAGATCTACTCTTGTACTACCCATATCATCAATATTAATCAAGTAGGAAGTAGGGTTTTACCTCCATCGAGAGGGCCCGAACCTGGGTAAACATCTATGTCCCTTACTTCTTGTTACCATCAGCCTTGATGCACAGATCGGGACCACCTACCCGAGATCCGCCGGTTTTGACACTGACATTGGTGCTTTCATTGAGAGTTCCTCTGTGTCGTCACTGTCAGGCTTGATGGCTCCTTCAACCGTCATCAACTACGCTGCCCAGGGTGAGACTTTTCTCCCTGGACAGATCTTCGTGTTCGGCGACTTCGCGCTGCGATCCAATTCGCTTGGACACCTGGGGCAGATCGATAGCTATGCCCCTGGTCCTCAAATCGGGTTTGGAAACCTAAACCACACGGTGGAGATCCGAGGAGACTTGATCTTCGGCGGATTCGGGCCAGCGCCAGAAGCGCTAAACAGTCACGATGAGCACGGCTTAGACCTATTGTCAGACGTTGCTTGGGATATCATCGCGGCAGAAGCCCCGGACCTAAATCCGGGACAGGTGGCGTTGCCTAAGGACGAATGGTTGGACCCCGCCCCGCAGGCCGTACCCTCATCGGTGATGGAGCCGAACACATGCCTCACTTTTGAGGAAACCGGTGACCCCGGGCCCCTGGACTCGTGTCCGGTTGTAGGCTCCAGTCCGTGCGTCCCCGGGCCCGCCGATCCCGGTTGGGCTCTAGTGATGGAGTTTACCGCGGCGGACATCTTTCAGCACTCGCCCTTTGGTGACATACTAAACTCATTCAGAACTCTCTCTTTGACAGAGAATCTCGGGCCGAATTATGTCCGGCTCGAGTGGGAAGCAGGCGACGAAGACATTCGTTGCCCACCCGCCACCCACTTCATAGCCACGGTTGATGATTTAACCGACGTGCTGGACTTCGACTCCGAAGGCATCGACGGTATGGACGACGATGCAGGAGAAGAGTCAGAATCTATGAGGTGCCGGATTCACGCCTTGCCACATGACATATCCATGGTGGATACCCCCAATAAAGGCGACGGTCACGATCCGGAAGATAACACCCCTGGGCAAAAACCAAAGCGACGGCACAGACGCCGTTCCAAATCTGGCAACAGTAATAATATCAGCAAGAGCGCCAGAAGAATGGATACTCCGGTCAACCATGAAGGCAATAACGACCAAATAGAACAAGCAATGGAGTAGGACGAACCAGGTCACGCCAAACATAGTCCGGGTCATACGCCAAAAGAAAACGATCCAGAGGACGATTTCACCAATCCGGCCCAGGACAAGAAGACAGTCCGGACGACGACACATTAATCGTTCCGGAAGAATGCGTGGAACAAAAGAACCTCCACAGAAAACTTATGGCGACAACGAGAAGTCTGAAGAAGCAGAAGCAACGGCTTAAAACCGCACAGGAAACGCTCAACCGCAGATGGAACAAAGTGCTAGACATTGAAGAAAGATACGGCGACAATCGCCATACAAAGAGCTACCCAAAACACAAGCTACTGCCAGAATTCGACGACGAGGCTCTTCTGACGAAGAACAACACGACCAGGAGACCAGGAGTACCACTTCATAATCACAACAAATCAGCTTCCAAAGACGCCCACGATTTACGTGAGCACCTGGGGAAGAAAGCTGGCGCAGCTAGGTCCATCTACAGATCTAAAAGAGACACCCCGGCGAAGGACTATGGTCGTCAAAACAATTATGACAACCGAACACCAGTTCAGAACAAACACCGAACACAACAAAAGCCGACGGCATGCCACAGCGCGTCTAGATACAGAGGGGCTGCTCACCCCCTATGCTTTACCGATGAAGTATTCGACCATGAATTCCCACAGGGCTTTAAACCTATAAACATAGAGGCATACGGCGGAACAACAGACCGAGGGGTTTGGATCGAGGATTTTATCCTCCACATACACATGGCTCACGGAGATGACCTCCATGCCATCAAATACCTTCCCCTCAAACTGAAGGGACCAGCTCGCCATCGGTTGAAAAGCCTCCCCGAAAATTCAATCGGGAGCTTGGAGGAACTAGAGGACGCTTTCAGGGCCAATTTTCAAGGGACTTATGTCCGGCCTCCGGATGTCGACGATTTAAGTCACATAATCCAACAACCCGGAGAGTCCGCCCGCAAGCTTTGGAACAAATTCCTCACTAAGAAGAATCAAATCGTCAACTGCTCGGATGCTGAAGCCTTAGCGGCATTCAAGCACAGCATCCGGGACGAGTGGCTCGCCATACACCTCGGCCAAGAAAAGCCAAGGACAACGGCAGCCCTAACAAGCCTTATGACCCGCTTTTGTGCGGGAGAAGATAGCTGGCTCGCCCGCAAAGGCACCAGCGACCCCAGCACATCCGAAGTAAGGGATGACAACGGGAAGCCACGGCGTAATAAAAACAAACACCAAAACAAGGAAGAGAGCCCGGACAACACAATGGTTAATGCCGGATTCCGAGACTCTCGACCTAACCAGCAAAATAAGCAACCTAAAGGTAGTAAAGAGGGACCGTCCGGTTTGAACAGAGTTCTGGACAGACTATGCCAAATTCATGGCACTCCCAACAAACCTGCGAACCACACACACAGAGAGTGCTGGGTCTTCAAGCAGGCCGTCAGACTAAACGCCGAAAACAAGGGAAGGGAAACACCAAGTGAAGACGAGGATGAACCTCACCAACCGAACACTAGGGGACAGAAAACATTCCCGCCAGAGGTTAAAACAGTGAACATGATCCACGCGACTCGCACATCCTTGGAAAGGCACGAACGCGCCCATAAAGATGCACGCAATATAGAGACCATCGTACCCACACCTAACTACTAGATGTCTTGTTCGATCACCTTCGATCACCTGGACGGCCGAACTAGTATTCAGCGCGAAGGATCGAATGCCTTGGTGGTTGACCCAATAATCGACAGATACCATCTCACTCACGTCCTCATGGATGGTGGCAGATGTCTCAATTTAATACATGAGGACACTGTCCGCAGGATGGGGATAGACTCATCCAGAATCAGCAAGATTCACACCACCTTTGAAGGGGTGATACCAGGTGTTGAAGCCTACAGCAAGGGCTACGTCATACTGGAGGTAACATTCTGCTCTCCAGGTAACTTCAGAAGCGAAGAACTAGTCTTCATCATCGCACCCTTCCAAAGCAGCTATCAAGCATTGCTTCGAAGAACGGCCTTCACCCGCTTCAATGCATTGCCGCACTATGGCTACCTTACACTCAAGATGCCCAGTCCACGCGGCATCATCACCGTTGGTGGAACAACGGAGCGCTTTTCGCGCGTAGAGGAATACGCGACGGCCCTAGCGTCCGGACTATAAGTGGCCTCTAACAAAATTATACCAGGTCATTAAGACCACATACACGGTTAGACGAGTCCGGCAGCCCACATTAAACCATGGCATTGTATATGTAATCCCATAGTGGACAGCAGGGGCTAATAATAAAGCCCCACACTCTCGGCTCAACCTTATTGGCAGGCCAGCATTTTACATTTTCTATTATCCATCGCAGACTTACGTTGCACTCTTCTATGAGCTCCCCTTTTTCCGCGGACAACGTTCGCGCGATACCCTTCCAGGATGCAGCACAACGGAGACAAAGGCGCAGACATGCAGTAGGGCCCCGTCCAACAGGTTTCTTTTTAGATTAAGCCCTTGTGTAAACCTTTTCTATTGCCTCTTGTTGTTTCATCATCCCACGGGTTCCATACCCATAGAGGATACTGTTGTTTTTGGCATGACGCCACGGCAGGATAATGCACGCACCTGGAAATACAGGGTTTATAATGAATGGGCATTCTTGAGCCCATCATCCGTTAGAAAGTCCGAATACCTTCGGGAGTGTTCGGCATCACGAGTTTGGCCTTATATGCATCAGCTCTGAATCATGTCTTTGGTCAAATGTTGGGATTTCCCGGCTCCTGGGTTTGTCGCCTTATGTTCCGTTATAATCGGCTAAGGTGGCCAAAGGAGAACTACTGCGATTGTGCCCTGGTTATTCCGGATGAGCACCTCAGTAGAGAAAGACAAAAACTGACCGTCATGATACAGCGAGAGACTGGTCAACCACTCGACGACTCACCGGAATCTCTAGGATTCCTCCGCATTAACGAAGGGCCATTTCCTGGCCAGGTACATACGCGCCCGTATTCGGATGCACGCGATGGTACCAGGGGCTACATAGTAGCCCCAATATTATAATCCCGTGGCTAAGCGAAAGTGTTACAGCTATATAGTCCGGTTGCCTACTTTGACGTGCGATCACCTCCTTGCCGGACCAAGACATTGGATAAAGAGTGATCAGGCACATCTTTTTGCGAACACCCCCGCACCGTAGGCATGGGGGCTGAAGCCAACGACTGCTATCTTTCGGATTACATATATATGCATGCTGACCTCCTCATGGCATCGATCCGGGGCACGGCCCCAAGGAACTGTTGCACCAAACCAAAGTAGCTGCCCGGCTTCGGCTCCTTCGGCCAAAGATGATCTATTACAGACCGCATCGCAAGCCCGGACAGCCTGTGAAGCTCCGCCATAGCAGCCATCTTATCACTTAACGGCAGCGGGTGAATGGGAGCATGGAACTGCGACCAAAAAAGCTTCTCCACCTCCTTTTCACCCTGATCTTTGAAGAACTCCAAAGCATCAGTCGTATTCTTCGTCAGGACCGCGTACGCGTCTGGCGAGCTCCAGCGTCCATCAAGGGCAGCGTACTTCGGATCGAAGAACTTCGTCCGCAGCAAATAGGAGCCTCCAGCTGCGATTTTTCCGGCCTGTTGAAGCTCCTCCCGCGCACCCCTGAGCTCGGTCCGTATTTCCTTGGTGGCATTCAGCGCCTTGCTCAGGTCAGCCGATTTATCTTCATGCTCCTTCTTCAGGAGCTCATACCGATCAGCGGCATGTTTTAACTCGATAGCCATTTTGGCTATCTTTTGTTCGCTTCGGCGATGGGCAGCCTGCTCAGCTCTCAATTCCTCGGCCGCCTTTAGGGCAGCCGCATTGCTCACCCGAGCTTGTTCCTTGGCTAGAGCAAGTTCAGCCCTCAAGGCCTCCACGGCAGCAGCACCATCTGCAGTCCGAACAAATTATATTAATACATGCCACCTTAATATTTTCCTATGCAATGGGAGACAGGGCACATACCTTGTGATGTATCCAGCCGCTCATTCATCAGAGTAATATCGGCATCAATCGACCAAATTTGCCTTGATAGTTCGGCAACTTTAACGGACGGGCCGGCGGCCGGACCCACAGGTACCTGCACATGTTTACGGAACTATCATTGGTTTATGATCCCCTGTTTGCTGCCTATGGCGGGCAACCAGAGTCTCAGGGGTTGCTATCTATATGGAGCACACCTAGCGCGTGCCTTACAACCAAAGAAATAGTGAGTTTTCCATTACATACCTCAAAGCCTCTGAGCAGGCTTGTGAATGTTTCATTCAAACCGCTGGTAGCGAATGAAATCTTCTTGAGCACCGCACTCATTAATGAGCGGTGCTCCTCCGAGAGCGCAGCTCGCTCCAGTAAGCCCGTCAGTACATCCGGACTTAGGGCGGCTGACGCATTGGCTTCCGACCTTTGCGGGTCCGGGCTCCTCCGTGACGGCACCTCGGTGTCACCCGCGTCAAGAATCGGATAGGCGGGTGGGGTCTCGCTCTCCATCATCTCGGGAGTAAGGTCGCGCGAAGACGATCCCTGTTGAGCAGAGCTGCCAGCCGGACTGCAAAAAAGTTGAGTCCTGGTCATTGATCCAGGAGAAATACAGTACCTTTAAGTTAATGACTGACTTACTACTCCTTGGAGGGCTAGCACGTTGGAGGGCACGATGCGGTGAGGGAGCCTGTCGGGGCAAGGACCCCTGGGGATCCCTTTTCCCCCAATTTGAACATCTCTGCCTCCAAATCTTCGGAGGCGGCCCTCTTCTTCCTACGTAGGGAAGCGGCCTCGACCTCTCCCCCCCCCCCCGATTATCCCCGGTTCAGATGCATAGTGTGTGGGGTTCGGATCTCTCATCCTTCCCTTTGTCTTTCCCCAAGGGCATTCTGCTGAGTACCCGATCGAGCATCTTGGCCATGGTAGGGGCGGGCGAGCCTTCGGGAAGTGGCGCCGGACACCTGATTCTCTCCGCCTTGTTGAGCCATTCCTGGACGCGGATGATGTTCAGAATAAACAATCATGACAAATACAAAACAGGGTGTCCCGTATCAAGGCTACTTACTTCAGTATCTAGGCGATTGCAGCTTAGGCCGGCATCCTCGGTGGTATCCGGGCACGTTAACTTCTGTCCGAAGAATAATTTGCACATCTCTTTGAGCTTTAAGATGAAGAAGTGCTTCACAGTCCGTGGACCCTCCGATTGAACTCGCAGATCCGAAGAGGCCGGCGCTGGCACTGCAACATCCGCCGGATTAGCATCACTTGCATTATGCTGACAAGGTTGATATCCCTCTCGAGAAGCTCCCAGATGCGGTTCTGCATTATTGGTACATCGCCTGCGGGCCCCCAATTACGTCCTACGTCTGTCCCGGACGCTGACTACGACGGGGGGGCCGAGCGAAACTCGGGGGCGGCTACCCACTTTGTGCCTCTTGGGGCCGTAGCATAAAACCACCTACGCTGCCATATGTCAGATACTTCTGGGAAAGAACCCTCCAGCCATGGGGCATCGACGTTTCTGCTTATTACGGCACCTCCGCACTCCACGTGTCGCCCCTCGATCATCTTCGGCTTCACATTGAAGGTCTTGAGCCATAAGCCGAAGTGTGGTGTGACATGGAGAAAAGCCTCGCACACGATAATGAACGACGAGATATGGAGGATAGCATCTGGAGCCAGATCATGAAAATCGAACCCATAATAGAACATGAGCCCCCTCACGAAGGGGTGGAGGGTGAATCCCAAACCACGTAGGAAGTGTGGGACAAAAACAACATACTCGTTGGGCTCCGGCGTGGGGATAACTTGCCCTGGGGCAGGAAGCCTGTGTTGGATATCGACGGTTAGATATCTGACCTCCCTAAGGTTTGCAATGTCCTTCTCCTCGACCGAGGAGCCGACCCACCGTCCTTGAGGATCAGATCCGGACATACTGGCGGATTCTAGAGGGCGGAGCTTAGGTTCGGGGTGTTAGAACTCGAGGTGCGTGAAGGCGCGATGAAGGTGAAGAAAGAGGCGTAAGTCTCGACCCCTTTATAAAGAGGGTGAATATCAAGAATCCCCGGTGTGACCGTTTGAGGCTTATCTAAGAACACACGGGGTAATACCAACGGCCGTCATGGGGCCACACACGCTCATATTGATGGAAAATCCCGTAATAAAAGGGACACAATCTCTGCCTCGACAGGACGTGCCAATAAAACTGCCTCGTAACATGAGTCGTTGTGGGGTAGGAAATGTCGGTTCACATTGGACCGAGCCACGATACAAGGGCACGACGCACGAAGATTACCAGCAAATCATATCTATACCATGCGGAGATCATCCTGCGCATCCGGACACAGTCTACGTGTTCGATAACCATTTTGGAGTATTCGGAGGAGGAACCCTCCTTGCAATGCCGAAGACAATACTGCACGCCGGACTCATCATCATTGAAGCCTAGTTTAGGGGCTACTGAGGGAGTCCTGGATTAAGGGGTATCTGGACAGCCGGACTGTGTACAACATACGGAATATTGAAGCGTGAAGATACAAGACTCAAGACTTCAGCCTGTGTCCGGATAGGACTTTCCTTGGCGTGGAAGGCAAGCTTGGCAATCCGGATATTGTATTTCCTTCTTTGTAACCGACTCCATGTAAACCCTAGCCCTCTCCGATGTCTACATAAACCGGAGAGGTTGGTCCTTAGAAGGCCGATCACAATTACATTCATACCATCATAGGCTAGCTCCTAGGGTTTAGCCGCTACGATCTCATGGTAGATCTACTCTTGTACTACCCATATCATCAATATTAATCAAGCAGGAAGTCGGGTTTTACCTCCATCGAGAGGGTCCAAACCTGGCTAAACATTTGTGTCCCTTACTTCTTGTTACCATCAGCCTTGACACATAGATCGGGACCCCCTACCCGAGATCCGCCGGTTTTGACACCAACAGGCGCCAACAATGGTGATGAAGAGGCTGGTGACGACAACGGTGGTGCCAGCGACGCCTCCAGGGATGCCCTGGGAGATGCGGCGAGCGATTTGTCCGATTGACCCTGTGCTTCCTCCCGCTGCTTGCCCTGCGCAGGAAGAGACTTGGGCGTGGCCCTGAAGGTTGTGAGAGCATTTTGGGAGGGGAAGCCCCTCATGTAAGAAAATTGTTGCCTATGTGTTGTCAAGATTGGTGCCTGACGAGTGCCTGCATGATGCCGTGATTGTTGTGATGAATAGGTCGTTGTGGTTTTACTGTTGTCTTGGCGTGCCTCAAGTGGGCTTGTGGTGTGCATTCGAGGGCCCATGGGGGTCCAACTCGACCATGTGGCAAGAACCTGGCCGGAGCGAACACCGTCTGCGGGACGGCGGGCGCACGTGCTAGGCCCCGCCCTACTCACGAGGGGCCCGCGAGAGGGAGGCATCTAGTGTGAATTCCAACTTGAGCGGAAATAGGAGCACGAGAAAGCACGCGAATAAGACACAACACCCCTTCCCGCATACGCAAACACAAATTCAACTTCAACTTAGATCTGAGGCAAGAAAGCTTGTTCGCACGAAAGGAGAAAACAAGGCAAATGACTGCATCTGGCACCTCGTCTAGTCTTCGACGTCTTCTAACCAGCGCGGAGCTAAGTGCTGCCACTGGGCGTGGGAGGGAGCCCCCAAGGCCCGAGGGCGGCTCTCCGGAGACTCCGGGGCATGTACAGCCCCAACTCATTATTACGTGAGAGTGTCACGGGCGGCAAGCTTCACAGGCACTAGGCCTTCTTCACAGGTACCAGCCTTGCTTCATATCACCAGACGAGGGCCCCGCCTTGCGCCACCCTTGACCCCACCGTCGGCGACCAGAAACTAGGACGACACCAATGGGGAAAAGAGGGCCTACCTCCGACGACCACGGGTCGTCTGCCGGGGGCAGGCCCTGGGGCACCTCCCCGGCAGAGGGCCTACCTCCGAAGGACACCTTGCTCCGTGCGCCACCGGGAGGAACCTGGCTCCCGACCCCTCTCCTGCTGCCCCCAGTGCCCTCCTCCTAAGGGGAAGGAGATCGCCGCACTGGGGCAGCCATCTGCTGCGGTGACCTAAACCTCCTGCGACCCATGGTTAGCATAAGCCTGCTCCTGAGGAATTAGCGGTACCCGGTAGTTTTCGAGGCTCCCGTGAGGCTCCTGAAAGAGCTCGGCTTCTGGCGCTTTTTCCTCCCAGCCTGACCCGAGGAATGAGCCATGGTCTTCCTCCAGCATGTACCCTCGATCCACCATGCGGGGCACATAGGCTTCTGGGGCCGCCACCCCAAAGGCCTCGCTGTGGTGCTCCGCACGCCATGTAGCTCGACTTGAAGCTCCATCTTGGGGAAGGTAAGGTGGAGGCCCACTGGGGACAAAGGCAGCGCCACGCATGCACTCGCTCACCAGGGGCGGTGCCGGCGCGGTCTGCTGCTCGGCGCTGATGGCCAAGTCAGTGTTGACGAAGCCTTGAAGCGCGCTCGGGGGCACGTGGGTGCGGATCGGCCCCCCTCGTCATCCTCCCGGGGCCTGGGGTGGAAGTTGTACGCAGAACGGGGGAGCCCCTGACGCAGCGGCGTCCAGGAGCTCGGCGACATGCTCCAGCAGCACGTCGCGGCCGCTTTCTTGCAGTTTGCATCGCAGCAGCTCCCGCACTACCGTGAGTGCGGCCTTCATGTTTGCCTGCTCCCGTCGGGTGTGCGGCGCCGTGGCCGCAGCGTGACTTGAGGCCCTTGCTGCCGATCGTACTTATTGTGGAGTGAGGGCAGGGGATGCCTGACCGCATCGCCCGCGTCCTGTAGCGTTCTTTGGGGCGCGGGCTGCCAGAGGTGCAGGGTTGAGGTCACCCTGGGCAGGCGGCACAACATGGCCAGGCCATGCCGCCCAGCGGTCGGAGTTGGCCGTCGGGTCGCCGGACATGAAGGCGGTGATGCGGCGGAACATGGGATGGAGGAAACAAGATTCTGGCGCACCCCTACCTGGCGCGCCAAATGTCAGATGTTGGGTTCGGGCAGACCCTTGAGGTTCGAACACTGGGGTGCGCACGAAGATCTCTCCCCTACTGATCTACGCTCAATCGCCTAGTGAGATCTAGGCTAGAAATGATGAACTGCACAAGGGACACGAGATTTATACTAGTTCGGGCCACCGTTGTGGTGTAATACCCTACTCCAGTGTGTGGTGCGGTGGATTGCCTCAAAGGCTAATGATGAATAGTACAAAGGGAGAACAGCCTCGTGAGAGGTGTTCTTGAGCTGGTGCGATGAACTTCTTGGGTGAGTTCGATTGCCTCTCTCTCTCTCTAGGCTTTCTAAGGGCTGGATCTGCTGCCTCTCTACTGTGGTGGCTAGCTCTATTTATAGAGGCCTTGGGCCTCTTCCCAAATATTGAGCGGGAAGGGCGCCAGCAACGGCCATTTTTAAGGGGAACATATAGTACAAGTTATCCTGACTAAAGTTGGTCTTCGGCTGCCAAAAGCACTGGTGATGACGCCGTCTTGGGCTCCACTGTGACCTCCATCCTGCCACTCTGCGGGTATTGGTCTCGTTGCACTGAAATGGCAACCTTTGCCTGATACCTTGGTACTCCACATCTGTGCTTGCCGCCTTTGCACCAAAGAGGCAACAAGGACACTGCGTATGCCGGCGCCCGCCTGGTCTCGATCGTCACGGCTTGCCTCACGAGCACCTCGCGAGGTACCCTGCCTTGATCTCTCCGCCTCCTCGCGAGCCTACCTGGAGGGGCCATCCCTGAGGAAGCCTTGCATCGTTCGCCCCGCGAGGCTAGGCCCCTCGCATGGGTCTTGGGTTTTGTGCTGATGAAGATGGGCCGTACTGGGCCACTACTTGAGCCACGCCGCAGGCCGCAGGTAGGCAAGTCTGGGGACCCCCGTTCCCAGAACGCCGACAGTGTTGGGGATACAGGGGAAGCAATATATATATATATATATATATATATATATATATATATATATATATATATATATATATATCACCCAAAACTAACAATCCCTACGTCCAAGCTGTATCCATCCGTCAACACATAACCAAGAAACCTTTGGAAATCGTGTACCTCAACCTTCGAAAAGCATCCGTAACACTAGCTATGGCAATACTCCCGAACTCCCCAATACTGGGTGGCATTGAGGTTATCTTACCACTAGCTTCATAAAAGAGATTTTTGATGTCGGCGAAACTCAGGTATTCCAGAAACTTCAACGATAAAATTGTGATGACAACACCTCGGAGCTCAAGTCCCGGGGACACTGCCACAGACCCTAAATGTCTGGAGGCACCAAGAACAATGTTCTCGTCAGAAGAATATCGGAACAATCCCAAGATACCCGCGTGAACCTAAAAAAATTCGTGAAATTTGAGGAGAGGAAAGTCAAAACATCTACGTCATGAGACGTCACTAGAGCGACGAAGGGACTGAGGAGTAAAAAGAATCCTACTCTCTGATATATACAATCCTAAGACTCAAAACATTTTGTTCTAGACTCAAGAACGCCAGCAATACGATCAAGTAGGGGGCTCCTAAGTCGGGGGTGGCTCTGATTAAGAACTTGTAACGCCCACGATGCGGCTATATCTCCCATGTGTCGAGGCACGATTTAGAGGCATAACCGCATTGTGGTTTTGTCACAAGAAGGGTCATCTTCACACAATCCCATGTAATGAACAAGACTGGGATAAAGAGTTGGCTTACAATCGCCACTTCACACAAGTACTTAAATAAAACATACATCATTCAGAGTACACACATAGTCCGACTACGGACAAATCCAAATGAAAAGAAGATAACTCCAAATGCTAGATCCCCGATCGTCCCAACTGGGCTCCACTACTGATCATCAAGAAAAGACACGTAGTAACGGCCAAGGACCTCGTCAAACTCCCACTGGAACTGTTTGTAGTATCTTGTGAGTCACGAGGACTCAGCAATCTCAAAATCCGTGAGATCAAGACTATTTAAGCTTATGGGTAGTATGTGGTAATAAGGTGGAGTTGCAGCACGCGCTAAGCAAATATGGTGGCTAACATACGCCAATAAGAGTAAGATGAGAAGCTACGCAACGGTCGTGAAGCTAGAAGTGATCAAGAAGTGATCCTGAAGACTACTTACGTTCAAACATAAGCCAAACCGTGTTCACTTCCCGGACTCCGCCGAGAAGAGACCATCACAGCTACACACGCGGTTGATGCATTTCAATTAAGTCAAGTGTCATATTCTCTAAAACTGGATATTAACAAATTCCCATCTACCACATAACCGTGGTCACGGCTCTAAAAAGTTTATACCCTGCAGGGGTGTCCCAACTTAGCCCATCACAAGCTCTCACGAAACAGCAGGCAGGATGCGCGCGCGGGTGCAGATGCATGCGGGGCTACGGGCACGGAGAGCGAACGAGTGCACGTGTAGCAGCAAAACACGCGCAACCAAACTTCAGAGATCGCTGGAGCACTACGAGCGCGGCGAAGACATGGATCGGGCGAGTGCTATGGGTGTTCTACATGCCACGGAAAGAAATGGAGATGGAGGTGCGTTACCTAGCTCACCCTAGGACACGATGGGGTGGACGGAGATGTGTTGGAGGCGACGAGAGGGAGCTCTGAACTTGGTGGGGCTGCTGTCCGCGAAGCAGAGGAAGAAGATGGCCGAGGAAGTCGATCTGTAGGCCTCGTGGTCGCGTGCGTCGTGGCAGGAGACGTATGGACGGACTTGGCAGACTCCCCCACAGCGGCAGAAGAGATCGGACACGGTCTGAGAGGCTATCCTGAGCTTGATCTCTTGCTCGCCTGGAGCATGGTGGGCGAGGCGACGGTGAGCGAGCGTGGCTACCCTTACCTGGCGGCAGTGAGGGAAGAAGAGGAGGCGGACCGGTTGATGGGTGACCCTAGGGCACCGGGGACATCTTTATAGGGGTCTAGGGATGAGCTCCGGCCTTCAAATCATCGGGCATGCCGATGTGGGTTTTCTGGATGGCCTGTCGTAAAGGAGGACGAAGCTCCTGTACGCGTGGGCTGTCTAGGATGCGGTGCGGGTGGATGGTTGGGCCGGGAGCGAGAAAAGGCTCGAGTGGCTGTGTTGGGAATGTCCTTTCCTTTCTCCTCTTACATCTGTACATTTAAAATCATAGCTGTAGAAAGGAAAAAAACCATCAAGGTAGGAGATGTATATAAGAGATATAAAAATATCCTTATGACCCTGGGTCTATACCCTATTTGAATAAATTACTTTGGGTGTTTTAGAGGTAGAAAAATAAAACAAGTTTGAATATAATTCAAACTTGGAGAATTTTTGAACCTAACCAACACAACTCCAAAATGCACGAGATTTGGCAGAGAGGTTCTGGATATGTAGCAAGATTTATAGGGAGAAGATGAACATTTATGAAGGAGGGCAAGATGGCACTTGCAACAAGAAAGAAAAGAGAAGGAGAGATGGTGATGCATGGAGGTGGTCATGTATGGATCACACACGGGTCAAGCAACAATATAACATGCATGAATCACAAAATCACACAATGCACATAAAGAGGATGATGAAATGCAACATGAGAACAAGGATAAATGCAACACTAAGATGAGGCAATGTTGGAACATAAGATGGCAAGTGCATGATGAAGATGACAAGTAATGACAAGACAATGCAACAAGTAAAAACAAGGAGGCCAACGGGATTGAACCCAAAAGGAATTGGATGAAGAACAAGGTTGGATACATTGTCAAATATGGAAGTTTACATCTAGGGTTTTACATCCCGGGAGAAGGAATATCCTTCGTTGGTCGTGATAGCTTATAATGGGCTAGGTTGGGACACCCCTACAGGGTATAAACTTTCGAGAGCCATGCCCGCGGTTATGTGGCAGATGGGAAATTGTTAATATCCGGTTGTAGAGAACTTGACACTTGACTTAACTAAAACGCATCAATCGCGTGTGTATCCATGATGGTCTCTTCTCAGCGGAGTCCGGGAAGTGAACATGGTTTGGGTTATGTTTGCATGTAAGTAGTTTCAGGATCACTTCTTGATCATTATTAGTTTGCGACAGTTTGTGTAGCTTCTCATCTTATTCTTGTATTCGTAAGTTAGCCACCATATCATGCTTAGACGCTTCTGCAACCCCACCACTTATCCTTTCCTTACCCATTAAGCTTTGCTAGTCTTGATACCCATGGTAATGGGATTGCTGTGTCCCCGTGGCTCACAGATTACTACAACAACAATTGCAGGTACAGGTAATGCAAAGATCATGACGTGAGAACGATGTTTACTTGTTTTGGCGTTCTTCTTCTGCCTCTTCTTTGATCAGGGGATAGGTTCCTGGTTGGGAGGTAGGGCTAGCAGGGTGGATGTCGTTTGAGTTTCTGTTTGTGTTTCCTCCATAGTCAGATGTTGCTCTTATGTATGATGATGTTGTATTCGTGTGGCATTGTATGCCTTTTGGATGGACCCTCAACTATTATGTAATGGTACAATGTAATGATATCCACCTTGCAAAAGCGTCTCCAATATGCGCTTCTATCCTTGGAGGGACCTTTGAGTTCCTTTAGGATAGGGTTGCATATTGGCCGTGACAAGTTGGTATCAGAGCCTCGACCGACCTTAGGAGCCCCCCTTGTTTGATCATGTAGTTTGGGCGTTGTCGAGTCTAGAAGAAATTTGTTGTTGGAGTCTAGTTATATCGGAGAGTAGGAATTCTTTTTACTCCTCAGCCCCTTCGTCGCTCTAGTGAGGGATCTTGACGTAAGTGTTTTGAATTACTCCTCTTCCCCTTCAAACTTTCTTTAGGATCATGCGGTTTGTTTTTCGTTCGTTGGTTCTCAGCACTTTTCATCTGGTGCATTTCTCGCCAAGCCAAATCGACCTCTTTGTTTTTGCAAGGTCAATCCTCAATTCTTTCTTAGCGATGAGGTTTTCTCCGTCCTTAGTTGTCTTTATTTTTTCCCACCCACCCATCCTTTTTTGTTCTTGGAGCCAGAGTCCATAATCGAGTATCCTTTCCTACTCGTGCGAAGCCTTTGCATTCTTTCCTCAACTATTTCAACCAGTGTTTTTCTCTTAAAGTTATTCATCGGTTTCCCCTTCCAAGTTGCCTTTATTTCTCCCGCTGTCGGTGTACTAGAGTAGGGGTACCCTAGTATCCCGAACTTGTGCACGGGCAGTTGCAGCACCCCACGGCAAGGCTTGCCGGGCGACCGCCAAGGTCTTCCGTGGTTCCCTTGGAGCCATTCAAGAACAAAGTATTCAAGACAAGGAGACAAGGCCCCGGCAAGAGGAGCTTGCCGGGAAGGCCAACCAAGGCATCTCAAGGAACTTGCCGCAATGCGCCGCACGTCCCGGCAAGGCCTGGTGAGCGACCAGCTTCCGGGCGTGACAAGACAACGACCGCGGCAAGGCGCTTGCTGATGCAAGTAACCACTCTGTACCCACGCTCCAGCGCATCCACCAACGTGTCGCTCTGGGGGCCTTTCCAGGCGCGCGTGGCGGGAGGCTGTGCAGCCAGCGGTGCGCGGTGGCATGCGAAGCTGACAAGACTGCCATCATGGCGAGCGGTGGCGCCCCTGACGGTCCCTTTTTACACTGTTTCGGCGACGCAGACGGGCATTTAATGCCTTTGTCCCCTGCCGTCAGGGTTAGGTAGGATGCACTGTGCAGGTGGTTGTACCAACCGCAACCCCTTCTTCCATTTTTACCCTTCTCTGCGTTGCCACCTGTCGGTGACCCCTTGAACATATAAAAGGAGGCCCATGCGCAACGTTGAGGGGGTTCGCTGCGGTTGGGAACCAGAGAACACTCACGCTCGGCCTCGTGTGTACTGTAGCACTCAGCGCACCCGAGCAAGAACACAATACAATCAGACAAGCAGCAGTAGGAGTATTATCTCTCCGGAGAGCTCCGAAGCTGGGTAAACTGCTCGTGTGCTTCGCCTCGATCTGCTCTTCGTGCGATCTCCGCCCCCCGCCGAACCAAAAGGGGCTCGGTCCGCCGGCCCCATAGGTGTTCGTGGATCAGTTTCCCCGACATCTTTGGCGCGCCAGGTAGGGGGCGTCGAGATTGTGTGAACCTGATCCGGCGTTCACATGGGGTAGATCTTCATTTTCTTCATCGACATGCCACCGAAGAAGAAAACTTCGGCGGCAGCTGCTCCGTCCACGTCACTTCCACCACCACTGGAGCAAATGGGTGGTGGAGTAGACGCCGGTGGAAGAACGGACATCGACGAGGAAGCTCACGATGCTGCCAGGTCCAAGGACAAGGCTGCACAAACCTCGGCGTCCGTACATGTATCGCGCCCATCTCAGGAGGCGCAGGACCGACAGCGTCATGGTACCCGCAGTACCATACGTTTGTTGGGCCAAGATCGAGCTGGTGGATCTCGGGGTGCTCAAGACCAGCATGCACGCCAACGTGCTAGCATGAGCGAAACGCGGTCGCCTGGACGGGATACTGCTCCTTCTAACATAGTTAGAAGTCTGAGCATATCCCGCTCCTTGCACCGTTCGCCACTGCCACCCACCACTCCAGCAGAAGCTTTGGCGCGAGCTCAACTGCTCCTGGATTACCCTCCAGCGGAAGACAAGATCGACCAATGGAGGGCCACCATTCAGAGTCTCATCGGCTTTGCCAACGGCGACACTCCGCGGCAGCCAAGTGCATCGCGGCCGCGGCAGGACTGCCAGGCACGAGCCGGTGGTGACGAAACTGGTGGGGGTGCAACCACCATGCACTCTCCATCCCGAAGGCCAAGATCGCCGACTCGTCGGATCCACCTCGATAGCGACTCCACCGCATCATCAGATCCACGAGCTCGTCGCGATCAGCGCCAAGTTCTTCAAGAATGACAGCAAGAAGACGCTCGTACTCGCATCGAGCGCCGAAGAGAAGCGCGACGTCAGTCTGACAAGCGCGCTGGAGCCTCTATTGACATGCATGCGCCAGGGGAACCAGGCGACTTGCCATACACGGTAGGTTGCCCTGCGTTCATTCGTGAGCTGCGGCAAATCCAGTGGCCCAGCACGAAGAATTTCAAGCCAGATGTACCAGAGAAGTACGACGGCAAGTCGCATCCGTTGGAATTCCTCAGCATCTACACCATCGTGGTGCAAGCTGCTGGGGGGCGGGACGACAAGATCCTTGCCAACTACTTCCCGCTGGTGCTCAAGCCCAATGTCAGATCCTGGCTCATGCACTTGCCGGACAACTCTATATCCTCCTGGGCTGACCTGTGCCATCAGTTTGTCAGCGCCTTTACAGGTGGCCACAAGCCTCATGGCCAAGAGAGCGACCTTCATCTGCTCGCCCAGAAGGAAGGAGAGCCCCTCCGCAAGTACATTCAGAGATTCAGCCGTGTACAACACAACATCCCAGATGTCCATCCTGCCGCGGTAATCAGCGCGTTCCATCAGAACGTGCAGAACCGCAGGATGCGGGAGGAGATGGCGATGTGCAATATCAAAGATGTCAGTGAGCTATATGCCTTGGCCGACAAGTGTGCACGTGCTGAGGAAGGGAGGAAACTCCCCGGAGAGAATACAGGAGCAGGAGGATCTGATAGTGAGGAGACTGCCCCGGCAAAGAAAAACCGGCGGCGGAACAACAGGAAGAAGAAAGACAAAGAGGTGCTAGTCGTTGAGCAGTCCGGCAAGAAAGCCAAAGGTGGTAGCTCCGGCAAGGAGGTTGCCGCAGCTGTGGCAGTCGCTGACAAGCAGGACGGCAGCAGCAAGCAATACTGCAAGATCCACCGCACCAAGGGCCATGACCTCCAGAGCTGCAAGAAGGTCGAGCAGCTTGTTGAACAGCAAAAGGCTGAATACGAGCGACGCGACAAGGAGAAAGCCAAGGAAGGTGCTGGAGGAGCCAGCAAGAAACGTCCCGGCCGAGGAGGACGCCGCGGCAAGGCTAAGCAGCGGCAAGGAGATAGACCTCCCCGCGGCCGCGACAAGGATGAAGATGACGACGATGATGAAGATATGGATGATGACGAGACCGAAGAGCAGGAGTTCCAGAAGGCCACAGAGGTCCTGTGTGTTGACGGCGGTGCTTCTCTGCATACTTCACACCGCCAGCTCAAGCAATGGGTGCGGGAAGTCAATGCGGCAGAACCACCCATGGAGTCACGCAAGCCTCTGAAATGGTCCAGCACGCCTATCATCTTTGATATTGAGGACCACCCTGATCGCATAACTGTGGTCGGATGCTTGCCGATGTTGGTTTCACCAACTATCCGCAACCTCAAGGTCACTAAGATGCCAGTTGACGGCGGGGCCGGCTTGAACCTGATCTCTTCTGCGGTGCTCCAGAAACTCCAAATCCCTGATAGCGAGCTCGAAGAGACCGACACATTCCAAGGAATCAACCCGGGAAGGAGCAGGCCGAAGGGAAAGATCACGTTGCCGGTACCATTTGGCAGCGAGTTGAACTTCAGGACTGAGAGGGTCACCTTTGACGTAGCTGATTTTCCCTTACCTCACAATGGGATACTCGGCCGTCCAGCACTTGCCAAATTCATGGCAGCCTCTCACTATGCATACAACGTACTGAAGATGCCAGGCCCGATAAGTGTCATCTCTGTCCCTGGCGACAAGAAGGATGCTCTTATGTGCGCCAACAAGATCTACCGGGAAGCAGCGGCCGCAGCTGATCGCAGATCACTTGCCGTTGAAGCTCCCGGGGCAAAGAAGAAGACCAAGTCCGGCAAGAGTTCTGATGCCCACTCCGGCAAGCGCACCTCTTCGGAGTGCTGCGCTACCGTCGAGGACGCACCATCGAGCTCCACCGGCAAGTGTAAGAAGACAATGGCAGCTCCACCAGAGACCAAGAAGGTGTCCGCCAAGGAGGACGGCACTGGTGGTACCTTCACCATCAGTGCCACTCTCGACCCTAAATAGGAAAGCACGCTCGTTGCTTTCCTGCGGGCGAACGTCGACGTGTTTGCATGGCAACCGTCTGACATCCCCGGTGTTCCCAGGAAAGTAATTGAGCACAATCTCGCCGTCTGTCCTCATGCACGACCTGTCAAGCAGAAAGTCAGGAAACAGGCATTGGAGCGCCAAGAATTCATTGCGGAAGAGATCAAGAAATTGGAAGCAGCAGGCCTTGTCAGAGGAGTGCTCCATCCTACGTGGTTGGCCTATCCTGTAGTCGTGCGTAAGGCAAACGGGAAATGGAGGCTTTGTATTGACTTTACCGATGTTAATAAAGCTTGCCCCAAAGACCCATTTCCCTTGCCGCGCATCGACCAGATTGTTGACTCCACGGCCGGATGTGACTTGCTTTCATTTCTTGATGCATACTCAGGATACCATCAGATCTTCATGGCAGAAGAGGATGAGGAGAAGACCGCATTCATCACCCCGTGTGGCACATACTGTTTCGTACGGATGCCCTTCGGTTTAAAGAATGCTGGTTCAACATTCGCAAGAGTAGTCCATCACGCTTTTGAGCCACAGATGCACAGAAATGTGGAGGCCTACATGGATGACATAGTGGTCAAGAGCAAGGACAGGGCGACTCTGATTCAAGATTTAGACGAAACCTTTGCAAATCTGCGCAAGATCAACCTCAAGCTCAACCCCGAGAAGTGCGTGTTTGGAGTCCCCTCCGGCAAGCTTCTCGGGTTCTTTGTGTCTCAACGCGGAATTGAGGCCAATCCCGACAAGATCAAGGCCATTGAGCAGATTGAAGCACCAAAGCGCGTCAAGGATGTACAAAGACTTGCCGGTTGCGTGGCTGCTCTCAGCAGGTTTATCTCTAGGTCTGCTGAGCGTGCCCTACCATTTTTCAAAATATTGAAAAAGGCAGGTCCAAGTTTGAAAGCACTTCAACTATCCAAAGCAGAGCATTAGCAGAGTTCATAGCAGAGTGGACACCAACACAAGATGAAGAAATTCCAGAAACAAGCATCCCCGTCAAGGAAGCAAGCAGAGAGTGGCTGATGTACTTTGATGGTGCCTTCTCGCTGCAAGGCGCCGGTGCGGGCGTGCTACTTGTTGCACCCACCGGAGAGCACCTCAAGTACGTAGTCCAGATGCACTTTCCCAAGGAGCAAGCAACGAACAATACTGCAGAGTAAGAAGGATTGCTTGCCGGTCTCAGGATCGCAGCAGACCTTGGGATCAAGAAGCTCATTGTCAGGGGTGACTCACAGCTTGTCGTCCGCCAAGTGAACAAGAATTACCAGAGTCCGTTGATGGAAGCTTACGTTGATGAAGTGAGAAAGCTAGAAGAGCACTTTGACGGCCTACAGATGGAACATGTTCCAAGAGCTCAGAATGACATTGCTGATGGCCTGTCAAAGTGAGTTGCACTTAGGTTACCTGTTGAACCAGGGATCTTTGTGCTCAAGCTGACTCAACCGTCTGTAACGCCATAAACTGGACAGAGCAAGAAGAGGAAATTGATTTCTGGTGACTACTTTCTGCCGGAGCTCCCCGAAGCCGCCACCAAGAAGGTCCCCAAGATCAACACCAAGGATGCTGAGGAGCAGTCTGCTCCGGCAAGCCTTAGGGTTTCTTCCGTTGAAGCAGACTCCGCCGACAAGTTTTGCTCCGGCAAGCTTGCCGGGGAACATCAAGCTCCGGCTGAGCCGCAGGTTCTTGCCGTGGAAGCGCATGTTCCCGCAGCAGCAAATGTGCCTTTAGTCCTTGTTGTCGAGCCGCAAACTCCAACATGGGCACAGCAGATTGTCCATTTCCTTCAGACAGGAGAACTTCCCGAAGAGCAAGAAGAAGCGGAAAGAGTAGCCCGGCAGTCAAGTACGTACCAGTTTGTCGACAACACACTGTATAGAATAAGACTCAACGGTGTGAAATTGAAGTGTATTCACCGGAAGACGGACAAAAGCTGTTGGCAGAGATACATGGAGGCATAGGTGGTCACCACATTGGTGCAAGAGCACTTGCCGGCAAAGTGTTCCGGCAAGGTTTCTTTTGGCCGACAGCCCTCCAGGATGCAACTGCACAAGTAACTAAGTGTGAAGCGTGCCAGTTCCATTCCAAGAAGATACACCAGCCAGCTCAAGCTCTCTAGACTATCCCTTTATCCTGGCCATTTTCGGTCTAGGGGCTCGACATCCTCGACCCTTTTCCCCAAGCTGTTGGGGGCTTTGAGTACTTGTACGTTGCAATCGACAAGTTCACAAAGTGGCCAGAAGTGGAACCAGTGAGGAAGGTGACAGCACAGTCAGCAGTCAAGTTCTTCAGGTCAATTGTTTGCCATTTCGGGATCCCTAACAGGATCATCACCGACAATGGCACACAATTCACGAGCCGCACCTTCATGCAGTACGTCCAGGATCTTGGCGCCAAGGTCTGCTTCGCTTCTGTTGCTCATCCGAGAAGCAATGGTCAAGCGGAGAGGGCAAATGCTGAAGTGCTGCACGGGCTCAAGACCAGAACTTTTGACAGGCTGCACAGGTGCGGAAGAAACTGGATCGAGGAGCTGCCGGTGGTTCTTTGGTCGATCAGAACGACGCCAAATCGAGCCACTGGCCAGACACCTTTTGCTCTAGTCTATGGAGCAGAGGCAGTTCTCCCCACGGAACTCGTATACGGGTCACCTCGAGTGCTCGCTTATGATGAGCTTGAGCAAGAGCAGCTGCGACGAGATGACGCGCTGCTCCTTGAGGAGAACCATCTTCAGGCTGCTGTGCGAGCTGCTCGATACCAGCAAGCTTTACACCGCTACCATAGCTGCAAAGTTAATGCCAGAAGCTTCAAGGAAGGCGACCTTGTTCTTCGGCACGTTCAGTCCGCCAAGAATTCCAACAAGTTGACGCCGAAGTGGGAAGGCCCTTACCGGGTGAAACGAGTCACTAGGCCTGGCGCTGTCCACCTTGAGACCGAAGATGGCACTCCGGTGAGCAACTCCTGGAACATTGAGCATCTTCGTAAGTTTTACCCGTAGGGCGCGGTTGCCGGAACCCGTTCCAGCAACCACCTTTTGTACAAGTCTTGCCGATGTTGCATGTAATCCTTTGTACAAAGCCGGGCGCAGATCCCGTGCATAAGTAAAGCTCATGTGCTCAGCACATCTTGTCAATTTCATGCTTTCTACTTTATATTTGCATGCATTATCTGACACTTTGTGCAGCGCAACCCCCGGTAAGCAATAACGAGCCGGAAGGCACCATATCTTTATTTTCTTTTCTTTCTTTTTCTAATAAAGGAAAGCAAGGTTCCCTCGCACACAAGTTTGCCGGGGGGAAAGGAGAAGATTATGATGTGGACCAGGCATCGTTCAAGCAAGGTTCGCCTTGCCGGAAAGCAAACGACAGAAAAGCTAAGTTGCCAAAGTTTGAGCAATCAATTTTTAAATTTTTAAGTTATATTCCTTGAACGACCGTACTTTGTATGGAAAACCTGTGCGCGGAGGAACCAACTCGTAGCTAGTTGCGCCCTTACTTTGTTTCGAGTCCGCTCAACAACTTAAGTGAGCTGCGACTAGTTGCGACAAGGTTTCTTGTCGGTAGCGGCACCGCCAGCAGGCTGTTGATGTCCCGCACTCAGCGCTCGCAGCCCAGGTGCCTGCACCGACAAGTTCCCTGAAAGCGTAGGGAAAAAACATACAAAGGAAGGAACCAAGTAAAGGAAATAACATAGCAAATTTCTACCCAAAATAGAGTTATATTACAAGATAGCTTGTCGCAGCTCTAACAGATTGTTCTTGTGACATGACCAGCAGCGACAAAGAAAAAATAACGGGCGGCCTAATCTACGCGATCGCCCTCAACCCTCTTGATCTCGCTCACCTTGTCCACAATGGGTGCGACAAGGGCCTTGAGCGCATCCAGATCAGCATCCGGCGGCAAGGATTTGAGGACGTTGGTGAGGTTGAGGCCTGGATTGCGGAAGGCCACCTTCATCAGCACCTTCTGAAGAACCCCCGCGCAGATCCTGCGCGATTCGTCGGCCAGCTGCTTTGGGATCTTCTCCCGGAGTCGCTGGAGGGCCGTCGCCACGCCCTTGAAGAACAAGCTGAGCTTGGCGCTGGGTTGGAGGTGCTCGTCAGAGGAGTACCCGAGATCCTCCATCCCCAGCTGCGCCAACTCCCCATCGATGGCGGCGGCAATATTCACCAGACCCTCGGTCCAGTGCTCCACTGTCTCCCTAAAAGCATTATGGGAGGCAGCAGCACTCGCCAGCAGCTCTTCGTCGGCCTTGATCTTCTCCGACAAGGCCACCTCCCGCTCCCTGGCGCCGTCCAGCGTCTGAGTCAAAGTGGCCAGCTTCAACTCGAGGTCCGCATTGGAGTCCTTGGCGGCGCTAAGCTCCTAGCTCCTCTCTGCAAGAAGGCCCTGCAGTTCACCATGAGCGGCAGCATCCTTGTCGCGCTCATGCTTCAGAGCGGCAAGCTCCTCGCCGCTCGCCCTGAGATCAACCTCCAGCTGCGCTACCTTCATTTCCAGCTCCTTCTTGGCGGCCTCGGCAGCTGCGGCAACATCCCTTGTCTCCTTGAGGGCCCCGCCAATCGCTTGCTCGCGCGCGGCAAGCTCTTCCTCGTGGCTGCCGAGGTTGACCTTGCGCTGCGCCAACTCTTCTTCCTGCGCAAATAGATTTTCGGCGACAAGCCATTGCTTCTCTTCAACTTCGGCCTTCTCGAGGAGGAAGGCTTTCCGCTCCTCGAGAAGTTGCTCCCGCTCCTCCACCAAGGACCGGAGAGTTTCCTGCCTCAGACCCCGGAGTTCCTCCGCGCGCTTCTCAATGTCCACTCCCGCCTTCGCGACAAGCGCCTCTCGGGATGCTAGCTTGGCTTGTCAGGCGCGGTAGAGGGACAGCAGCTTCCGCAGCAGCCGCTCCTCCTCAGGCTCGTCGCTGCTGCTGCTTGGCGCGTCGACCACCGTCAGCCCAGCGGAGGTGAGCACCTCTCCATCCAAGGTTTCTCCCTCGACCGGCGCCCTGGAGCTTGACGCCTAGGGGAGCTTGATGAAGATACCGTCGCCGGCCTTCAAGTAGGCGCCGGGCTGGGGCTCTTCGGAGCCTGGTGCTGCAGCATCGGCGGAGGGATCGGCGGTCGGCGTAGCGCCTGGCGCTCCTGCGGCCTCGGGGCCGTCAGTGCGATCGCCGGATCCCTCACCCGCTTCTGCGGCGGCAGCCTTGGTGGCCTCTTCGCTGGCGGGATCATCAGCACCGGCCTCTTCTTCGATGGCCGCGGCGTCGTCATTGTTGCCGCGCGCGTTCTCTTCACGGGCGGCCTCGGTTTCCATGGGCTCCGTGGCAGGTGGATCTGACGACCGAAGAGGGGAGAAAGGTCAACCCAATATTCAAAAAGAAAATCAGAAGGAACCCAAGGGAAGTCTTCAGGCAAAAGGGTTACCTGTGCTAGGATCTGCAGTCGTGGTCTCAACCACCGGAGGATCGCTGGCGCTGTCCCTTGCCGGAGAACTGCCCCTTGCCGGAGAATTCTCCCTTGCCGGAGAATGCTCCCTTGCCGGGGAATCCTCCCTTGGCGGTGTAGTCGAGGCAGATGGCACTTCGGGAGCGGCTTCCGGGCTCTCCTGGTGAGGCTGCGCTGCTCCTACACAAACTAATAGACAGATATCAGCAAAAGAAGAGCGCCCATGCGTGCCTGACAGCATGAAGTAAACCATATACTTACGTGGGGGGCTGCGCTGGGGGCTGCTCTGAGAAATGGTTGCCGGGTCCGAGAAGGTGGTTTCGGACATGTCCTCTACCGTCGTGGTGGGGTCGTCCTTGATGACAATCACCGGGGCCTTGGCTCTCTTCGCCGCTCTCTGGGCCAGAGTCCTGAAAAGGGATGAGTTCAGAGTCAAGCAGATCAGATACAAGACAAAGACAGCAAGAATCGAAGAATTACAAGTACAGCAAGGGGATCTTACTCTTCTTCTTCGTCGTCGGAGCTGAGCGCGGAGAGATCAAAGTCCGACTCGCCTCCGGTGCGGTGAGGCGGAGGAGTAGGCTCCCTTGCCCGCTTGGCAGGTGCAGTAGCGGTGGACCGGGAGGACCCCACTCTAGTTGCCGCCGCAGCGTGAGGTGCTGCTGCGGCAACAGTGCTTGCCGCGGTCGAGCGCGTCGCACGGTGCGGCGGCTGCTGGCCCGTCTGCCGCCCCGCTACGTCCGCGGCCTTGCGGAGACGCCTTCTTGGCGGGGCCGGGGGCTCCGCCTGCGGCAAGCTGTCTGAAGGCTCGGGCCCGACAAGCTCTTCCTCGCCGGGCTCGCTCGGCTCAGCTTCAGGCCCGGCATGCTCTTCCTCGCCGGCGAACTCCTCTCGCTTGGCAAGACTTGCCGCCTCTGCTGCCTTTGCCTCCTCCACGGTGAACCCAAACACGCCCGCGGCAGCGGCTGCTGCTGCCTCTTCCAGCCTGGTGGCGATGCGCTGCATCTCCGCATCGGTGGTGTCGCGGGTGAGGCTCTTTTGCTCATCGGCGCGGACCGACACTTCTACCAAGCCGTCGAAGAACTCCTACACGATGGTGTCTGCCGGCTCTTGCCAGGTTGGAACGATTCCGTGAGATTCGCACAGCGGCATCATTGCACGGATGCGGTCAAGCGAAGAATTGTTGCACAGCGGAACGACGTCCCGCGGCAACATGAAGGGATGCTGAGGATCACCTTGAACAGCTCCAGGAGCATCGCGTCCAGCTCTAGGACAGTGAAGTTAAAGTTGAGGCCCGGGCGCAGCCTCATGATATCCGCCGAGTTCTGGAACTCCCAGGCGGGTCTCCCCCTCTCCTGCAGGGGGGCGATGCGGCGGCGAAGGAAATCTGCGCCAACTGCGCCCACAGTGAGCCCGGCAAGCCTGAGGTGTAGGATCCGGGTGACGGCGATTTTCAGCCTGTCGTCTTCCGGGGCCACGTTGCTCCAATCGTTACCATGCACTATTGGGGCTTGGCGCAGGGCGGTACATGGCTGCGGGTTCTCCTTGACGACCCAGCACCACTCTGCTCTCCACTCCTCCCATTTGCTGCGGAGCTCTCCCTCCAGATAGGCTTCCTTCTTGCCGACCCTCGAGATCCAAGCAATTCCGTCGGCAAGGGGCTCCCCTCTCTCGACTCGGGGCATAAAGAAGTGGCGGAAAAGGGCTACGTTTGGGTGGACTCCGACAAAGTTTTCGCACAAATGTGCGAAAACTGCCATGGTCAGAATGGCATTGGGGGTGAAATCAAGGAGGCGGAACCCGTAGGTGTTCATGATATCGCAGAAGAATTCAGAGAAGGGCGGGCAGAGCCCGCAGTAGAAGAACAGCGCGAAGAAGGGGTACCCGTTCGGAGCTAGTCTCGAAGCGGCGGCCGGGAGTACCTTCGTGCGCGGATGCGCTCGCGTCTCTGTCGACCAGAAGAGGTAGTAGTACTCCCTCAGCTCCTTCGCGTCAAGCTGAGGGGGGAAGATGGCCCGCTCCTTTCGCAGCGCCGCGAGCCGCTGCGCCTCGGCCGACTTCACGCCCTTCCCCTTGTCGGCTTTCGGAGCCATGGCGGAGGTGGTGAGGGAGATCGGCGGCGTCGGTGGAGCTGGTGGCAATGGGGGGCGGAGCGCTGCTCTCTTTCGGCTTTGGGAAGAAGGGGGGAGCGGCGGAGATTTTCGAGAATGGAGTAGCAACTGGCGAAGTGGGCAAACTGCCCCTGTTTCCCCTGCTTATAAAGAGGGAGCGGGCGGACGTTTCACCCTTCCGAATAAAGAAACCACCCACGATCTCTCCCACGATGCCGCATTCAACGCGTGCCGTTCGGGGAGGGCGCGGTGGATACGGAGTAAGATACGGCGTAACCCAGGCCGCGCGTGCCCGTGCCCTGCTTTGGGCCTGGCCCAACAGCGCTCGGCACCGTGTGTGGCCCAGGCCCGGGGGCTCCTGTCGGTGTACTAGAGTAGGGGTACCCTAGTATCCCGAACTTGTGCACGGGCAGTTGCAGCACCCCACGGCAAGGCTTGCCGGGAGACCGCCAAGGTCCTCCGTGGTTCCCTTGGAGCCATTCAAGAACAAAGTATTCAAGCCAAGGATACAAGGCCCCGGCAAGAGGAGCTTGCCGGGAAGGCCAACCAAGGCATCTCAAGGAACTTGCCGCAACGCGCCGCGCGTCCTGGCAAGGCCTGGTGAGCGACAAGCTTCCAGGCGCGACAAGACAACGACCGCGGCAAGGCGCTTGCCACGGCAAGTAACCACTCTGTACCCACGCTCCAGCGCCTGCACCAACGTGTCGCTCTGGGGGCCTTTCCAGGCGCGCGTGGCGGGAGGCTGTGCAGCCAGCGGTGCGCGGTGGCATGCGAAGCTGACAAGACTGCCATCGTGGCGAGCGGTGGCGCCCCTGACGGTCCCTTTTTACACTGTTTGGGCGACGCAGACGGGCATTTAATGCCTTTGTCCCCTACCGTCAGGGTTAGGTAGGATGCACTGTGCAGGTGGTTGTACCAACCGCAACCCCTTTTTCCATTTTTACCCTTCTCTGTGTTGCCACCTGTCGGTGACCCCTTGAACATATAAAAGGAGGCCCATGCGCAACGTTGAGGGGGTTCGCTGTGGTTGGGAACCAGAGAACACTCACGCTCGGCCTCGTGTGTACTGTAGCACTCAGCACACCCGAGCAAGAACACAATACAATCAGACAAGCAGTAGTAGGAGTATTATCTCTCCGGAGAGCTCCGAAGCTGGGTAAACTTCTCGTGTGCTTCGCCTCGATCCGCTCTTCATGCGATCTCCGCCCCCCGCCGAACCGAAAGGGGCTCGGTCCGCCGGCCCCATAGGTGTTCATGGATCAGTTTCCCCGACACCCGCCCTCCCAACCCTTTTTCTTCCCAGAGTTTGCGTCTCTTGTCGAGCATCAACTTCATTAATGTGGAGCCTCTTCAGTCTCTCCTCAATCATTTTAACCGGTAAATTCTTGTCAAGTTCATCATTGGTTCGTCGTGTTTTCTTTCCGGTGGATTCAATTCAAGTTTTTCGGTGTTGATCATATTTTTTTCCTTGGATCAAGTGTTCCCCTTGCTCGTTCGCCTCTCGCCAGTTTATCCTTCCGGAGTGCTCAAGACATCTCAGGAGATTCGTCTGTGTTTGATTTAATTCAAGGTTATCACCTCATTCAAATATTTCAATTGTTCCGGTGCATCATCTATCTCTTCAACGGTGTTTTCTTTTTAGTGGGACCATAACCCACAGGTATTTTCCCAGCATCTTAACTGGCTCTTCTAATTATTCCGAAGCCATTCCTAATTCTTTTCGGAGTTTGACGTAAGAATGAATTTCATCAGTCAGATGCCTTTCCAAGATCGATTTCAAATCATTTCATTGTGGGCTCAACCTCTTCGCTTCCCATTCTCCCGGAGTATCTAAACAATTTTGGTGGTGTTTCTAGTCGTCATTTGAAGATCGAAAAAGAGTTTTTCCTCTAAATCTTGCCCGTTCTCTCGAAGATTCGTGCTTCTAGCTTCATGTTATCCTCTCGAATTAGTCCATTTGTCAGATATTTTTTTCTTACCCATCCGGAGTATGTTAGGAGTTGTTTTCCGTTTCTTTTCACTAAAGGCCATCATTCCAGGAGAATTCTTCGTCCTCACACTTCAGCTACCATTATCCAATCCTCCCGACGCTTCGTTCAAGTGCTCTTTAATCAGCTCATGATCTCGTTGTTCTTTTGCATCTAAATCGCCTCAAGCATATTTGTTCTTCTAATTCTTCCCGATGATTCGTTCAAAATTCTTTTCAATCATTATCATATCAATTTATTCGTTCTTTACAATCCTACCGGTGGCTCATTGAAGACGTTCTCAAATTTGCGCTATGTCACTTCTCAATCCTTTTCAAGAGGAATAAGTTGCATGCCAAATCTAGTTGTCATCAATTAAATTTGATGAAGGGTAAGCATACAATAAATCTTATTCTTATTTCATCCAAGTGATTAATCCCTTCCTTCGGAGTTTGTTCATGATGAATAATTTTGCGGTTCAAAGTATTTTCATCTTTTCTTTTCCGGAGTTCAAAATTTCCTCGGCCATCTCGTCGGAACTCCATCTAAATCACCACAGGGTTTTTATCTTATTCTTTTCATCCTTCAATTCTATCTCATCATCCTTTTGTTATCGGAATTCTTCATGGTGGTTCTGCATGCCTTAATTCATTCTTCCATAGTTCATCAAGGTTCTTGTTGGAGAAGTTCAAGTATTTTTTCTTCTCGCGTATCGATGTGCAAATAATTATCTGTTTTCTTCCGAAGTGGCATCTCTTCGTTCTTCCCAGCTTTCAGACATTTGGTTGTGGTATAATTTCACCTGAAGTTTTGAGATGTTTTTCATAAGTCCACAACAAGCTTATACTTTTGTTGTTGATTTTCTCGACAACTCTGTTCAATTCTTCCTTCTAAGGATGCTATCAAATTCGTGGTGGAAGTTGTTGTACTCTCATCCGTTTTTTTCTTTCCACTGTTTCAATTCTTTCGGAGGCATTGGGTGTTCATCTTGTCAAGTGTCATCCCTTCTTGTGAAGTTCATGTTCGATTCCTTCCATATTAAGCCGGAGTGCTGCCCAAATTCTTTCCGTCTTATTCCTTTTCTATCTTCTTCTAACCGGAGTGGTTTCAGGGTCTATCTGGTTTCTTGAGCTTTTCATTCTTGTCATATTCGCCGCTCATCTTTTCTACCCGAGTGCTCTCGACTTTGTTCATCTTCTCTCTTGTATTCTTACATCACCTCTTCCTCTTTCTCTTCTGTCTCGTTCCTAAGATCTCGGGACGAGATCTCTTGTTAGTGGAGGAGAGTTGTAACGCCCCGACACCATTGCGCCAGGTGTCTTCCAGTTATTCTCCATTGTTGCCATGTCATTTTTCTTGCGTGTTGCACTTTTCCATGTCATCATCTGCATGTTTTTCAAAACTTGCATCCGTCTAGGTTCTCCTGTTTCTCTCTATTATCCGTTCCGAGCCCAACCACACTCGCACGCGCTCGTCGCACCTCCCAGTTCTCATTTTGTGAGCTGCAGAAAACATTCTCGGAATGGGCTGAGATTTGCCGAGTGGCCTTGGTATATGACTGGTAGACCGCCTGTCAAATTTCGTTCCATTTAGAGGTCGTTTGATCCCCCAACGGGTAACCGAGTAACCGCAAAAGCCTCTCTCTTTGAAGCCCAACACCCCTCCAAACAGCCCACTAACCTATCTTAACCCCCTCCACGCTCTCCGTCATTGGTTCACGATCGTGTGGGAGAAAACCCCACCTCATTTGGACTCTCCTAGCTCACTCTATCTATATAAAGCCCCTACCCTTCCATTTTCGCGGATGACACCCTAGCCATCTTCCTCCTCCCGCGGTCGAACATTTCCACCCGCATCGGACGTGTCCGCCGGCCACGTGGCCCGGACCAATCATGCGCCACCACCTCAGCCTCCGCCGCCCCGCGCCCAATCCTCCGCCACCACGTGTCGCGTCGTCGTCGCCCTCCACCGCATGACGCCCGGGCCCGCCGAATCCCGAGCCAGGCCCTCCCAGCTCGGTTCGGCCGCCGCCGCCTCCCATGGGTGCCCGCGCCCCGAGCCTGTGGCTCCTGCCACCAGCGTCGCCCTCCGTCGCCTCTCGCCAACTGCGCGACGTGCTGCCAGTGGCTCCTCCCGCCGCCGGCGCCCTGGAGTTCTCAAGTGCCCGGCCATTGGAGGTTCTTTGACCCCGCAGCCGGTCAGATTCACCGGCTCCATGCCGGATCAGTGCCTCCTGGCCATGCTCGCGTTGCCAGAGGCCGCCTCCACCCTGTAGCCGCCGTTGACCTCCAACCTGCCGACCTCGTCCCGATCGGGGAGGACGAGGAGCGCCCGAGCGCCAGCGCCAGCCGAGCTCCGTCCCCGCCGGCCCGCCGGTCTGCTTCCTCACGTTGGCCATGGCCAGCTAGGTGAGCCCCTGCAAAATCCCGCTCGTGCGCATGTTAGCTATGTCGCGCTCGTTCATTATTTTTTTCAGATTTCGACCATCCCAGGATTTTTCATCTCATGTTGCATACTTTGCCATGCCATAACTTCTTGCATACTGCTCCATTTTCTGCATATAATATGTCAAAATGTTCATCTCAGAGTGCTCTTCATGATGGAGTTGTTTGAATTCATGTTACTGCTAACATTGATGTCTTAATCTTCGTTGCAAAACTGTTATGTGATATAAACTGCTGGAATCTGCTGATTTTTAACATCATGTATGCATCTTGTGAGTGGTGTAACTTTGTCTCTGATGATCTTATGATGATGACCTTGATATGCACATGTTCTGCTCTTCATGCTCTACTTGTTGGTGTGCTTTGTATTCGTGTTATGGTGAATCTTGACATCTTAATCCCTGTTCCAAAAGTGCATGTTGTTGTTAACTGCTGGAAACTCTTGTAACTTGCCCATTTGTCATTTTTATATCTTTTTGTGCGATTTTCTTTTGTGCATGATGTCTACATGTTTTAGGAGCATAATCATGCCATCTTTACAGGGGTGGAATCTATTTATTTTGATATGCCCTGTAGTAAGTGCATCAAGTTTGTGAAGTGGGCCACTAGTTGTTAATGTTCTGTCAATGCTGAATCTGTGATATCATGATGCCATATTTGTTTGATGCTACCAATTAATCAGTGCATAATCTGGAGATGATTAGTTGACATGTTTTGTTATCCATGCTGTCCAGTTAATCATATATGTCCTGTAGCATATGTTTTCATTGCCATGAACATGCCTACATGATGTTCCAGTTTTCTATTAACTTCATGATGCCTTGTTGTGAGCTTGTTTTTGATTGATCCATGCCTATTCTGGAGATGCTCCAATTACATGTTTTGAACTATGATATGAGTACTTTGTTCACATTCCATGGTTGTTAATTTCTTGAGATTTTCATTCTCGTCATATTCGTCGTTCATCTTCTCTACCCGAGTGCTCTCGACTTTGTTCATCTTCACTCTTACATTCTTACTTCACCTATTCCTCTTTCTCTTCCGTCTCGTTCCTAAGATCTCGGGACGAGATCTCTTGTTAGTGGAGGAGAGTTGTACAGCCCCGAGACCGTTGCGCCAGGTGTCTTCAAGTTATTCGCCGTTGATGCCATGTCATTTGCTTGCGTGTAGCACTTTGCCATGTCATCATCTGCATGTTTTTCAACACTTGCATCCATCTGGGTTCTCCTATTTCTCTCTGTTATCCGTTCCGAGCCCAACCACACTCGCACGTGCTCGTCGCAGCCCCCAGTTCTCATTTTGTGAGCTGCAGAAAAACATTCTCGGAATGGGCCGAGATTTGCCGAGTCCCTTGGTATATCACCGGTAGACCGCCTGTCAAATTTTGTTCCATTTGGAGGTCGTTTGATGCCCCAATGGGTAACCGAGTAACTGCAAAAGCACTCTCTCTTTGCAGCCCAACACCCATCCTAACAGCCCACTAACCCATCTAAACCCCCTCCATGCTCTCCGTTGTTGGATCACGATTGTGTGGGCGAAAACCGTACCTCATTTGGACTCTCCTAGCTCACTCTATCTATATAAAGCCCCTCCCCTTCCGTTCTCGCGGATGAAACCCTAGCCATCTGCCTCCTCCCGCGGTCGGACATGTCCACCCGCGTCGGACGTGTCCGCCGGCCACGTGGCCCGGACCAATCACGCGCCACCCCACTCCCAATCCTCCGCCACCATGTGTCGCCTTGCCGTCGCCCTCCACCGCGCGCCGCCCGGGCCCGACGAAGCCCGAGCCAAGTCCTCCCGGCCCAGTTCGGCCGCCGCCGCCTTTCGTGGGTGCCCGCGCCCCGAGCCCGTGGCTCCTCCCGCCGGCATTGCCCGCCACCGCCTCTCGCCGGCTGCGCGACGCGCTTTCAGCGACTCCTCCCACCGCCGCGTAAGCTCCACCGCCGGTGCCCTGGAGTTCTCCAGTGCCCGGCACTTGGAGGTTCTTTGACCCCGCCGCCGGTCAGATCCGGTGGCTCCACACTGGATCCGTGCCTCCCGTCCGTGCTCACCTTGCCGAAGGCCGCCTCCGCCTTATAGCCGTCGTTGACCTCCACCCTGCCGACCTCGTCCCGATCGGGGAGGACGAGAACTGCTCGAGAGCCAGCGCTGGCCTGCTCGTGGGCCAACCCAGCTCCGTCCCCACTATCCCGCTGATCTAGTTCCTCACCTGGGCTGTGGCCCGCTAGGTGAGCCCCTTCTAAATCCCGCCCGTGCGCACGTTAGCTATGTCGCGCTCGTTCATTATTTTTTTCAGATTTCGGCTGTCCCAGGATTTTTCATCTCATGTCGCATACTTTACCTTGCCATAACTTCTTGCATACTGCTCCGTTTTGTGCATATAATATGTCAAAATGTTCATCTCGGAGTGCTCTTCATGATGGAGTTGTTTGAATTCATGTGAATGTTAACATTGATGTCTTAATCTTCGTTGCAAAACTGCTGGAATCTGTTGATTGTTAACATCATGTATGCATCTTGTGAGTGGTGTAACTTTGTCTCTGTTGATCCTATGATGATGCCCTTGATATGCACATGTCCTGCTCTTCATGATCTACATGTTGCTGTGCTTTGCATTCATGTTACGGTTAATCTTGACATCTTAATCCCTGTTGCAAAAGTGCATGTTGTTGTTAACTGCTGGAAACTCTTGTAACTTGCCCATTTGTCATTTTTAAATCTTTTTGTGCGATTTTCTTTTGAGCATGATGTCTACATGTTTTAGGAGCATAATCATGCCATCTTTACAGGGGTGCAATCTATGTATTTTTATATGCCCTATAGTGAGTGCATCAAGTTTGTGAAGTGGGCTACTAGCTGTTAATGTTCTGTCAATGCTGAATCTGTGATATCATGATGCCATATTTTTTGATGCTACCAATTAATCAGTGCATAATCTGGACATGATTAGTTGACATGTTTTGTTGTCCATGTTGTGCAATTAATCATATATGTCCTGTAGCATATGTTTTCATTGTCATGAACATGCCTACATGATGTTCCAGTTTTCTGTTAACTTCATGATGCCTTGTTGTGAGCTTGTGTTTGATTGATCCATGCCTATTCTGGAGATGCTCCAATTACATGTTTTGAAGTATGCTATGAGTACTTTCTTCACATTCCATGGTTGTTAATTTCTTGAGCATTTCATTCTCGTCATATTTGTCGTTCATCTTTTCTACCCGAGTGCTCTCGACTTTGTTCATCTTCTCTCTTGCATTCTTACTTCACCTATTCCTCTTTCTCTTCCGTCTCGTTCCTAAGATCTCGGGACGAGATCTCTCGTTAGTGGAGGAGAGTTGTAACGCCCCGAGACCGTTGCGCCAGGTGTCTTCCAGTTATTCGCTGTTCTTGCCATGTCATTTGCTTGCGTGTAGCACTTTGCCATGTCATCATCTGCATATTTTTCAAAACTTGCATCCGTCTGGGTTCTCCTATTTCTCTCTGTTATCCGTTCTGAGCCCAACTACACACGCACGTGCTCGTCGCACCTCCTAGTTCTCATTTTGTGAGCTGCAGAAAAACATTCTCGGAATGGGCCGAGATTAGCCGAGTCGCCTTGGTATATCACCGGTAGACCGCCTGTCAAATTTTGTTCCATTTGGAGGTCGTTTGATGCCCCAACAGGTAACCGAGTAACCGCAAAAGCCCTCTCTCTTTGCAGCCCAACACCCCTCCTAACAGCCCACTAAACCATCTAAACCCCCTCCATGCTCTCCGTCATTGGATCGCGATCGTGTGGGCGAAAACCACACCTCATTTGGACTCTCCTAGCTCACTCTATCTATATAAAGCCCCTCCCCTTCCGTTTTCGCGAATGAAATCCTAGCCATCTTCCTCCTCCCGCGGCCGGACATGTCCACCCGCGTCGGACGTGTCCGCCGGCCACGTGGCCCGGACCAATCACGCGCCGCCACCTCAGCCTCCGCCGCCCAGCGCCCAATCCTCCACCGCCATGTGTCGCCTCGCCATCTCCCTCCACCGCGCGCCGCCCGGGCCCGGCGAAGCCTGAGCCAAGCCCTCCCGGCCCGGTTCGGCCGCCGCCGCCTCCCGTGGGTGCCCGCGCCCCGAGCCCGCGGCTCCTCCCGCCGGCGTCGCCCTCCGCCGCCTCTTGCCAGCTGCACAACGCGCTGCCAGTGGCTCCTCCCGCCGCCGCGTAAGCTCCACCGCCGGCGCCCTGAAGTTCTCCAGTTCCCAGCCCTTGGAGGTTCTTTGACCCTGCCGCCGGTCAGATCCACCCACTCCACACCGGATTCGTGCCTCCCGGCCGTGCTCGCGTTGCCGGAGGCTGCCTCCGCCCTGTAGCCACTGTTGACTTCCACCCTGCCGACCTCGTCCCGATCGGGGAGGACGAGCAGTGCCCGAGCACCAGCGCCGGCCTGCTCGTGGGTCGACCCAGCTCCGTCCGCGCCGGCCCACCGATCTGCTTCCTCACCTGGGCCGTGGCCCGCTAGGTGAGCCCCTACTAAATCCCTCCCATGCGCATGTTAGCTATGTCGCGCTCGTAAATTCAGATTCCGGCTGTCCCAGGATTTTTCATGTCATGTTGCATACTTTGCCATGCCATAACTTCTTGCATACTGCTCCGTTTTGTGCATATAATATGTCAAAATGTTCATCTCAGAGTGCTCTTCATGATGGAGTTGTTTGAATTCATGTTACTGTTAACATTGATGTCTTAATTTTCATTGCAAAACTGCTGGAATCTGCTGATTGTTAACATCATGTATGCATCTTGTGAGTGGTGTAACTTTGTCTCTATTGATCCTATGATGATGACCTTGATATGCACATGTTATTCTCTTCATGCTCTACATGTTGGTGTGCTTTGTATTCATGTTACGGTGAATCTTGACATCTTAATCCCTGTTGCAAAAGTGCATGTTGTTGTTAACTGCTGGAAACTCTTGTAACTTGCCCATTTGTCATTTTTATATCTTTTTGTGTGATTTTCTTTTGAGCATGATGTCTACATGTTTTAGGAGATAATCATGCCATATTTACAGGGGTGCAATCTATGTATTTTGATATGCCCTGTAGTGATTGCATCAAGTTTGTGAATTGTGCTACTTGCTGTTAATGTTCTGTCAATGCTGAATCTGTCATATCATGATGCCATACTTGTTTGATGCTACCAATTAATCAGTGCATAATCTGGAGATGATTAGTTGACATGGTCTATTGTCCATACTGTCTAATTAATCATATATGTCCTATAGCATATGTATTCATTGCCATGAACATGCCTACATAATGTTTCAGTTTTCTGTTAACTTCATGATGCCTTGTTGTGAGCTTGGTTTTGACTGATCCATGCCTATTCTAGAGATGCTCCAATTACATGTTTTAAAGTATGTTATGAGTACTTTGTTCACATTCCATGGTTGTTAATTTTGGATGTCATTTGCCTCTGTTCCATGCTTGCAAACATGCGATGATAATGTTGCTATTTTACACTTGCTAAAACTGTTTCAACATTCAATCTTGTCATGTTGGTTCCCACTAATCCATGATCCATATTTATATGATGCCTTGATGTCATTTTCTCTCTGTTATGTGTACTTTGTTGCGATGCCCTTGGTTGCTATGTTTAGTTCATGTAGCTTGTCTCTTTCTTGCTCACAAGTTGCCATCATATTAACTCTGCCCATGCATATGCTCCTGTGTTATAAAGTTGCATATTGCATTGATCATATTGGTCTAATCTTGATGCCTATGAACCTGAACCTTAATGATATTTGAAGTATGTTATCTGTACATGAAGTGCATGTCAAGTTGATGCTCATATGATTCATGTACCATGTTGTTTTGATGATTGCAAAATGCCTACTTGCTGTTTTGGGCAAATTGTTGTTATATCTTGTTCATTTGTCTCTGAATCCATCTCCGAGGAGCTATCGAGACCCAACAAGAGATCTTGTTCGACAGGCAGCACTGTCTGCTCTAAAGACTTCTTTTCACTCCAGATTTGTCCATCACCCACTCAAATGGATGATTCGCAGGAAGAGTAGTTTAATGTACAAACATTGTAGACAAATGGAAATGTAATGAAGAAAAGGATGGGAAAGATATCATTCAAATATATGATGCCTGGTTAAACAAGATGGCATTGCATATTTCACATATACTATGGTTGGGTAAAAGATATGAGACTACATAATTCCCATATATGATATAGAAACTAAACAAGTGGCATTACAGAACATGTCTAAACTAAGCAGATGACATATGATGTTGAAAGTAGGCACTACAAGGAAACATATGCATGATATGACTAACATCATCATGCCAAGTTAGAGCAAACACCTCGGGGGTAAATAGGAGTGGTCAACACTACAAAAAAAATACACTTCCGTGATGATACGTGTTTGTCACAGTAGGTCGCGTTTTTTGTCATGCATGTACATCCATGACGATTTTATGACAGAATCAAGACAGTCATACCTGTGCTGTCGTAGAAGTGGTCCATGACATTACCAAAATTATCATCACGGAAGTGTCCACTTCCATGACGATAAATCGCGCGTCACAGAAGTTCTTTCGTCAAGGGTGACCGACACTTGGCATCCACCGTAACGGAACGTCTTTAAGCTATCAGGTCGGGTTTTGGATCCAATAACCCATTAACAACCCCGACCAATGGGGATTTTCCACGTGTACAATCATCATTGGCTGGAGGAAACACGTGTTGGCTCATCATTGGGACAGATGTCATCCACTCACTGGACAGAAGGCGCCTATGATACGCAACACGTGGCACGGCCCAACAGTGGCCCATTCCTGTGAAAAGGCCGGTCCGTTTGACTTCGTCAAAAGCTGGCGGGCTGGCTCATGGAAAGCCTGTTAACGGCCTATTAGCATATAGCCCATTTACAGCCCGCTAACCCAAGGCCCGTTACGGCCTATGCGAATTAGGCCCAGTAGCGTCATCTGGGCCATCCAATATGATTCCATCCCGTTTTCACTTCTGGCCCATGTATGGCCCATGACGTCTTTCGGCTCATATGAGGCCATTTGTAACTTTTGGCCCATTAGCGGCCCGTGCTGAAACTGGCCCGTAATGAACAGTGTATTACTTTACACCCATTACGGCCCGTGGTGAAACTGGCCCGTAATGAATAGTGTAACACTTTATACCCATTAACGGGCCGTTATTCCGTTAGGCCGTTTCCATCCCAAGTTAACTTTCGGCCTTCCGAGGGCCCATTTATTCTTGGGCTCATTTGCAGCATTCGGTTACTTACGGCCCGTTACTGTCATTTTCTGCTTGTGGGCCAAATTCAGCCCGTCGTTACAGTCGGCCCATTTGTGGTCCGTTAGTCTGTTAGGCCATTTTCATAGCATCACCAAATACGGCCTATTAACGGCCTGTTATGGTCAGCCCATAAAACGTACGATTTCCATTATAGGCCCGTCTACGGCCAATTAAAGGCCCGTACAAGACCCATAAATGAGTCGGCGGCCCATGGATCCTACCTGACGTAGAACGCCCATGGATCCTGCGAGATGTAGAAGGCCCATGGATCCTATGAGACTTAGAAGGCCCATGGATCCTGCGAGACATAGAAGGCCCATGGATCCTGCGAGACGTAGAAGGCCCATGGATCCTGCGAGATGTAGAAGGCCCATGGATCCGACAGCCCGTGAAGGGCCATGGTCGGGTGAGTAGGCCCCTATTTGAACGATATAGCATATTCAAAGAATTATCCTACTCAATACTATCACTTCTAAAAAGCATACACTATACAACAAAGAGATCAAGGCATAGAAAGGTAGAATAATCCTACACTATACAATAAAGAAATTATAGACGATTATACCAACTAGACATTATGGTTCGGCACAGGTGATAATAAAGCATACACAAACAGCAAATTACATACACTTGGCAAATACAGCTCATACATCATGGACGCGCATCAACTTAACTCCATTTGAACTATAATCTCTTCAGAAAATAGGATTGGCCGGATTCAGATAGCACAAATTTTAGTCTGCAAAATCTCCAATTCCTTCCTAGTTACCTCCATGTCTTGTTTCATTTTTTTGACTCCTGCATCTAATACCTGCATGTCCAGTCTCAACTTGTTGACTATACATTGACAATCATGTACATGTTGTCTTGCCACCTCTAGTTGATGCTCGAGAACATCAGCACATTCCAATTCCAATCCATAATCATTCGGTAACGGCCATGCTGCACTGCTCGCAGATTTTTGTGTTGATGTCACTTCATCCTGAAATGTTTCTGTAAGTACACATGACTAGGCAAAATATAGTTACAACAGTGAAGCGAACAAGACACTATTTTGTACTACATGGCAAAATAGGACTAACAATAATGTTACACGTCATTTTCACACAAAAAATGTTACACGTCATGAAGTATAAGAAGGTGATATTTTAAAAATTATAAAAAAGATAGTCTATGCAGCCTGCATACAGAAATCCCTCTTAGCTCACCAGAGGAGCATGATGTTGGGGCCCAATCGAAAACACAGACAAGTTACAAATTTAGACAGGACGTTGCGTATAAGTAAGCAAGCAGTTGGCCATTCTGTACCTCAATTAAAGTCTTAGGGAGCATAATGAACACCAAAGGGTTTCATACAAACATACTACAGTAGGCAAAACTATGCAATCATTAGCGTAGTATAAACTAGATTCTGAGCCTCATGCAATAATAGTTGCTTAATAGTCTTCAAAGATTCAGGCACACTTCAGTAGAGTAATTAAATGGTAACGCCTTTAATTATGTCAACTAATAGTGATACAAGTACCGAACATCGGGCATAATTATTTCGGCATCTCATTAAGTGAGGACAAATAAAGCAATTGAAAAGAGAAAATTAACTATGCCTGAATCAAACAAGGAATTGAACTGTTGAGTTGCATACAGTGACTTACCTTAGGAGGTTGAAGTGGCTCAGTGCAGCTCCTACTTCTCTTGCAAGGCTCCTTCCTAACATCTTGTACTTGGAAATCCTCAATCTTATCTTCATTGCACCCCCTCTGCAAGGTGACACAAACTAGTTACTCGTCTCCTTGGAAGATAAATATTCATACTTTCCAGTCTGTGAACACAAAAGGATGAGATTATATCAAAACAACACCACATAATGAAACATTCCGCATCTCTTGCACTTGCACACAATGAAATGAGCATTTACTATGTCTGCACTATGTAAAAACTAGGCATACCTTCGAACTGGATCTCCAGGTACTCTTGGAGAGCCTACTGTAGTGTACAGCCAAACCTTTATGTCACCTATGAGTTAGACAAGGCCCCACTACAGCAGCCCTTAGTGTTTAAATCGTTGACAAGCTCTGTTAGAGTGTTAGGTCAAGAAAAGCAAGTAATCAAAGCAAACACTCCTAGTATGGCTGGCTGATGCAAACAAGAAATTGAACAGATGTGTGAGCAAATCTTACATATCAAGAAAACAAGCAAAGAAGGAGGCTTAAAGACCATCATTTGACTGACCAGATTTAAGGGGCATTTAAACATCATATGCAACGTATGAACTAACATAAACATTGCATATTCCAGATTCTACAATGGAATGCACATGTATTAGGTTATGCCATGTATGATGATGCCTAAATGTACAGATAGCAGGCAGGAGTGATTCATCATTGCACGCACAATTGAATTGCAGGTTAAGGGCCAGTTCGATTCCACCTTTTCAGGGCATATTGTCAAAATAAGCCATAAAAGATGTAAAAAAGTCATTTTTGAGTTATGGGCTTGGGCTTAACTAATTTCGCTTTGGAGGGGGGTGTTTCGGGTAGAACCTCACTAAAAATTGAAGGGAAGGGGAATAGTGAAATGACTCTGTTGTCTGCCTATATTACACTCAAGATGCAACTGCTGACGCCTGTGTCACACCTGACCCTCAAGTAAAAACAAACACACAAGCATTCATTGCCCTGCCCGCTTGCATCTCCTCTCCCCTTTCCCTCTACCTCGATCCCCTGCCTGCAGCACTAGGGTTCCTCCAGCGAGCCGTCGCCACTGGTCCCATCTGGCCTGGTCCTTGGTGATGCTATGTCCAGCTAGGCTACAGCGAAGACGCCTTCGACGTCGCCCTGTCGCCCGCGTGGCCGAGCCGCTGGGCCGGCCCAGTTGTGTCTCGCCGTTAAATCCTGCCCAGTGCGCTGTGCCGCCGCCGGAATTAGGCCCATTAGGTATTTCCATTTACTTTTTATTTTTCAACAAGATTCAAACTTTTCTAGAGACCTCATTTCAGGTCCAAATTTGATGATTCAAATTTTCTTTGACTCCATAAATCAATATCTATTTAATGAGACACAGGGAACATTTTTACACTGCCTAGTTTCACCTGGATCTAACAAATAGGTCATTTATACTCCTAAACCAGCTTCAAAAATCCATAGAATATTAATTTAAACTCCAAATCCAGTGAAACCAATTCCTAGATGCTTCTAAAATCATCATTTGTTAAATGGGTGCCTCTGCTCATTTTTGAAAATAATGTTTCTTTACACTTCTTGCAAACCCATTAATCCCTTGATTCCATCATATTGAAATGTTCAGAGATGTGCATTGATCAAATCCTAATGAAACAACTTTGGTCACCCCTCATATGACCAGAGGTATCCTAGAAAAGTGCAACTCATATTTTTAGAGCACTTTTATTTTCTGCATTGTTATGTTGCTTATTGCGATTACTTCCGACGTTAGTTGAAGAAGTAGATGGAGTACTTGGAGAAGGACTAGAAGAGTTGAAGACTCTGATGAACCAGGCAAGCAGCCCTTTGACCATGTCTATGAAACCCTTTTTATGCATGTCATAAAGCACCATATGGTTGTTGCAACGGAATCATGATGAGGTGGTAACCACATTGATGGTTTGCCAGCGTACTTCCTCGTTGATACTTGCATTGTGCATGACCCTACCTTCTTATGAGGGTTATGCCGGTGGGGGTAGATAGGATACTAAAGTAGTGCTACGCAAAAAGGGACGGGAATATGCATGGTGATGGAGACAAAGTATTTTCAAAAGACTTTTCGAAAACCCCATCGGGTGCGACTTATGCCCGGGGGAGATGATGGGTTGGGTAGCCACTTGATGATGAAGTGGTGTACCGAGGCAAGTGTGTGTTGTTTTCAAAATGGATTGGTTTAAGTTGCGACTGTTATGCCAACCTTACATGCGCAACCAATCTACCCTTGTATGGGAAAGGGAATTATTGATTACCTAGGCCGATACTTGCTTGGAGCCCGCATTACTTGTGACGGGGGAGAGTTGGTGCTCTCTCTCTGGACGGGGTCGTGCCAGGTAGGGCGGCCAAGAACATTTTTATGGGGCACCGGACACACCGTTGTGTCCCCTCTCGGATGTTACGATCTTGAGTGAGTCTTGTATGATGTACATCGTGAGGATACGAAACAACGAGTGGACTCCTTGTTAGTGTCGTCTAGGGAAAGATAGTGATCGGGTGCTTACCCCGGGTACTTGAGGTATCGCAGGTCGTGGATGACACAGAAGTTCCCCACATCTTGTGGGTAAAGTGTGCAACCTTCGCAGAGTGTAAAACTATTCGAATAGCCGGGTCCACGGTCAAGGACAGTTGGGTAATCGCTCTTGGGCTACGTCCACATGTTTAGAAATGAGTGTGTGTGTCTTTGGATAAGTGGGAAGCAAGTCAAAGGACTTGACATGATTGAGTTGGGTTGATGCCCACTCTATTTATGTTGATATCTGTAACTTGTCCTCATGGTTACTTGAATTCTCCTGATGCATGTCTTCCAAGTTGTTGAACATGTCATTGCACTCAAATCTAGCTTTCTGCAAAAAAATTACCTATATCATGCATTGTTGTATCTTGAATCAAAACATGGGTTGCTTGCGAGTACATTCAAAGTACTCATTGGCTTGCCACTGGTTATTTTATTAACTAGGCATGAAAGAACAGGATATGATGAAGAATACTTCGATGACGAACATGCGAGCTAGGACGCTTCCCAGTCAGAATGCCTGTAGGGTTAAGGCAGATGCCATGGGTCCAAGTTATCGACGAAGATTTCCGCTGCGATGTTATACACAAGACTCGACCATAATGGTCCCACTTGTGTAATATGGTATGTATGGTTGTAAGGCTCTTGTTATTTAGCTTATGTGTGCTCTGTGAGCATTGATCTCTGGGAGCACTGTACAAGTGCATTCAGTGATCACGACTTATGATTCGGGGTCCCCACAGAGCTAGTATCAGAGCCATCCTGACTGTAGGAAGCCTTAGTTAGCATGGTCGTTAGTTAGGGTAAAACTATTTCCAAAACTATCACAAGTTTTCAAAACTATCTATACTTCTCTTCCCTTCTCAGTTTTTCAAAAACTAAGGTATACTTTCCTTATTAATCTCTTCCCCTTCAAAACCTTTGGTTGCTAGAACCCTTATGCCCCTGACCACTGGATTCCTTGTAATCCTCGTGGATAATCTAGAAGGAAGATGCCTTGCCAGACATTTACCCACATCTCCTGAACACAAGATTGGCAACATCACAACAAGACGATACCAACAGAAGATACATCCTCAAGGAATGAGGACCTGAAGAACTAGGAGATGGTGACACACTTGACACTGCCGCAAGATGATGCAACCTTAGCCTACGATGATCAGGGCATAGGATATGCAAGATCATGATATACATCACTAATAGAGTAACCCTGTCACTATCGTTGTTGTATCGGCAACCACCGATGGATGAGAACCTAGCCATTTGGTCCGCCTCACCATAGTGAGAAGGAAAACGGTTCTCCTCATCCCCCGCTCTTGGTGTCGATGTTGTCATCAACGTAACCGACATGATGGACCTCTATTATGCCTTGATAATGTCATTGCATAAAGGATTACCTATCTGATACCATCGACGGCTTAGAAGACAAAAAGGGATTGCCGTGATTAAGAAGACAATAGAAGACCAAGTCAATGCCAGTTACGAGGAGCCTCCTTCACCCGATCACTTCAATAGGCGAGAAGCTGTTAAAGACTCTTTAGGCTCAACCCAGATTGTTTCATCGAACAACTACAAGAGACGTAGCAACACCTGAGGAAAACTTAGAAGACTGCACGAGGCACAAGGCACGACTACTGAGTCCGAGAACCCCTAGGGTAGGATGAGTCGTGTACCCCCTATGCGCAGTCGAGTCCGTATGATGGTTCGAATAGAACCATGATTGTGTGTTGCTTGCATTTATTTGTTTTTGCTTTGATATCAGTTGCCCTTTTGCCCTAGGCAACAAGTACACGACTATATCACATGCCTTATTTTGTTGTTTGTGTTTGGCCCTTTTTGGCACTTGTTTGTTTGCACTTGCACTATAGAACCCCCTTTAGACGTTCGCCTCCTCTATGCTACTTTTCCCTCTCATCTCTCTCCTCAACTGAAGACAAGCAAGACAATATGCACCAAGGATTCCACCTCGGCGACCAACAAGCACTGAAGACTTTTGCTACAACCTCCTCGACCAAGTACAACCCCGTATGTTTATACCTCAAGACTAGAACACTATCCCTAGACCCTACAGGACTTCACGAGATACCCCAGCTTGAAACCTTAACCATGAGCTTAACCTACGGAATAACAAGAGAACAAGTTAAGCTGCAGTAAGCCTTGCTTATCACTGGGCTCATTATGGAACTAATGGGCATAGTGAATGAGCACATTATCTTCCTAAGATAGCACCAGAACTGTCGACGCCATAGGGAGGACCAATCTGAGGATATAGGAACAGAGGACAAATGACTTGGTGAGTTTATATCAATGACTTTGAGGAATTATCTGAGACTATTTGGTGGATTATGAGGCTTGATGTTGGTAGATGAACTTGGTGGGATCATGAGTATAGATTAGCATAGCTTTCATTACCCCTGAGTAAATTGAATTTAGTAGGATAATTGTGTTCGCAAGCTGGAATTCTTGGAAGTATTTGGATTTAACTTAGCCATGGGATATTGAGAGGAGACAGTTTATATTACGTAAATGACTTGGGGGAACATGTAGGAATTCTCATTGGACAAGAGATTTGGATTTAAGTAGGTGATTCTAGTTGAATATAGATGCTGAGTATGTCTACAAGTTTCGGAGTAAATTGGATTTAGACTAATGATCTCGATCATGATACCATGTTTCTTGGTGGATGATAAACTAGGAGATTGGACTAATTGTCGGAGTTTATTTAGGCATCTTTGTGAGCTTGACCTTGGAATATTACTAGATCACAATAACGGGAATTGGTGGACTGACTATAGTAAGGCAGCCCTTTCAAGTATTGGGGATTATAAGGACTTTAGGAGATCATGTGGAACACCAGCATAGGCGTTGGATTTGTAGAATTAATGGATTATGTAGTGATTAATGGAAGTTAACAGGTTGTTGGAGTTGATTCATAGAAAAGGAAACAAGATTTTGGAGTGGCATATGACGTGTTTCCTTAGGATAGAGATGCACTAGAATGGACCTTGGAAGAATAGGATGAGCACTTGGATTGTCCTGTTTTATTCTAGCTTGGAAACTTCTATGCTCTACCCATGGATTTTTCGGGGTAGCCACACACATGAGTTTGGGGATCGTAGACATATATGATTTTGTTAGACCTCCTCTTGGGAGTCATGAGGATATGAATAGCATGAGTGATGATTGGAGTTGACCTATACAAAATGATGCTTTCAATAGTTTAAGGTGATCTGTTTGGAGGACTAAGTAGAGCAATTGGCATCTCAGGAATGGTGCTCAAGGATAAACATTCACTTGCACCCTAGAATCCTTCAAACCCTTAAGCCCTACCAAGCTACAACATAGTCGGACCATGACCGTGGGTCTTGACTCTAGATCAAGAGCACCTTGGACCATACTTAACCGTGACCACCACCAATACCCCCATCCTACTTTATGTACCTCATGAACAAAGTCTTCATGGAGTACTTGGACAAGTTGGTTTTCATCTTTATTTTGGTAACATACTTGTCTACCCGAAGACGGAAGAAGAGTCACTGAGCTGGTCAAGGAACATCGGAAGATCGCCATGTCCAGGAGGAAGAACTACAACAACCATCATCGTCAAGAAGTAAACATCCGCGTCGAAGACCAGGTGTCTCTCCAAGCCACTTATCTCAAAGGAACCAAGCATTTCCATGTCAAAGGGAAGCTCACACCAAGATTTAACAACCCCCCTCGGAGGTCACTACAAGACGAAGAGCAGATGGCTACCAGCTAGAGTTACCACCTGAGTTACCCACTATGCGTAATGTTTCCACATGACACAATTCCGAGAGTGTTTTCGAGTTCCTAGCTAGCCCGATCACTAGCAAGGACATCGATCATCGAGCCATCGACCCCCAACCCAACTGTGACGCCCCCGATTCAATCATACACTAATCATGCACGCAAATGTGTACGATCAAGATCAGGGACTCACGGGAAGATATCACAACACAACTCTAAAACATAAATAAGTCATACAAGCATCATAATACAAGCCAGGGGCTTCGAGGGCTCGAATACAAGTGCTCGATCATAGACGAGTCAGCGGAAGCAACAATATCTGAGTACAGACATAAGTTAAACAAGTTTGCCTTAAGAAGGCTAGCACAAACTGGGATACAGATCGAAAGAGGCGCATGCCTCCTGCCTGGGATCCTCCTAAACTACTCATGGTCGTCGCCAGCAGCCTGCACGTAGCAGTAGGCACCTCCAGTGTAGTAGGAATCATCGTCGACGGTGGCGTCTGGCTCTAGGGCTCCATCATCTGGTGGCGACAACCAGGTAGAAGGGAAAGGGGAAAAGAGGGAGAAAAGCAACCGTGAGTACTCATCCAAAGTACTCGCAAGCAAGGAGCTACACTACATATGCATGGGTATATGTGTAAAGGGCCATATCGGTGGACTAAACTGCAGAATGCCAGAATAAAAGGGGGATAGCTAATCCTGTCGAAGACTACGCTGATGGAAGCCTCCATCTTGCAGCATGTAGAAGAGAGTAGATTGAAGTCCTCCAAGTAGCATCTCCAAGTAGCATCTCCAAGTAGCATCTCCAAGTAGCATCTCCAAGTAGCATCTCCAGTCGCATCGCATAGCATAATCCTACCCGGCGATCCTCCCCTCATCGCCCTGTGGAAAAGCGATCACCGGGTTGTCTGTGGAACTTGGAAGGGTGTGTTTTATTAAGTATCCGATTCTAGTTGTCATAAGGTCAAGGTACAACTCCAAGTCGTCCTGTTACCGAAGATCACGGCTATTCGAATAGATTAACTTCCCTGCAGGGGTGCACCAACTTACCCAACACGCTCGATCCCATTTGGCCGGATACACTTTCCTGGGTCATGCCCGACCTCGGAAGATCAACACGTCGCAGCCCCACCTAGACACAACAGAGAGGTCAGCACGCCGGTCTAAACCCTATGCGCGCAGGGGTCTGGGCCCATCGCCCTTAGCACACCTGCATGTTGTGTGGGCGGCCGGAAGCAGAACTAGCCCCCTTAATACAAGAGCAGGCTTACGTTCCAATCCGGTGCGCACCGCTCAGTCGCTGACGTCACGAAGTGCTTCGGCTGATACCACGACGTCGGGATACCCATAACTACTCCCTCGTAGATGGTTAGTACGTATAGGCTCGTAGCCAACTCAGATCAAATACCAAGATCTCGTTAAGCGTGTTAAATATCCGCGAACGCCGAACAGGGCCAGGCCCACCTCTCTCCTAGGCGGTCTCAACCTGCCCTGTCGCTCCGCCACAAAGATCCACTCGCGGGTGCTCCACCAGCCGACCTGTCTTTGGTCACCACACGTATCATATATACCCGTGATCACCTCCCGAGTGATCACGGCCCGATAGTATAGCACAGCAGACGGACAAGAATGTAGGGCCACAGATGAAAATACTAGCATCCTATACTAAGCATATAGGATTGCAGGTAAAGGTAACAACAATAGTAACAAGGACAGGCTATGCATCAGGATAGGTATAACAGAAAGCAGTAACATGCTACACTACTCTAATGCAAGCAGTATAGAGTAGAATAGGCGATACCTGGTGATCAAGGGGGGGCTTGCCTGGTTGCTCTGGCAAGAGAGAAGGGTCGTCAACAACGTAGTCGATCGGGGCACCCAGCAGCGGCGCCGGTCTCGATGTCTACCGGAAAGAAGTAACGGAGGGGGAACACAATAAATAACAGAGCAATTAAAGCATCACAAAGCGTAACATGGCAATACGAGGTGCTAGAGGTGACCTAACGCAGTAGGAGGTGATACCGGTGAAGGGGGGAAACATCCGGGAAAGTATCCCCGGTGTTTCGCGTTTTCGGGCAAAGGAGCCGGAGGGGGAAGTTGCGAGTTCGATAGGTTAGGGGTGTGTGGCGGACGAACGGGCTGCGTATCCAGAATCGTCTCGTCGTTCTGAGCAACTTTCATGTACAAGGTTTTTCCATCCGAGCTACGGTTTATTTTATATTAATTTTAAAAGATTTAATTCATTTTTAGGATTTATTTAATTATTTAAATTCAACATTATCCAGAACAGTGCACGCTGACGTCAGCAGTCAACAGAGGCGTTGACTGGTCAACTGACGTGTGGGTCCCGTTCGTCATTGACTGATTAGTCTAATTAGGGTTTAATTAAACTATCTACTTAATTAGATTAATTAAACAAGATTAATTAACTTAATTAATTCATTATTTTAATTATTAATTAATTAATTATTCATATATTTATTTATATTTCATTTAAAAAAACGTTCTTGAGTGGGGCCCCATTGTCATAGGGCCACTGGGCCTTAGCGGGTTCGGGCGCTGCGGTTGCCGCGGGTGCGAGCGCAAGAGCGACGACGGGCAGGTGCCCGTTAACGGGCGAACCCGGGCGGCCGCTGCGGGCGTGCGTGCCAGCGCCGGCGAGGCAGGCTGGGCGCCGGCTGCAGGTGAGAGGGGAGGCAGGCCATGGCAGGGCAGGGAGCTAGCGGCAGAGGGCAGCGGGGAGGCGCGGGCGAGCACACGACGATGTAGGGAACAAGGGGCGTGCGCGGGTACAGGAGGGAGGGCGCGTGCTGCCTGGAGCGCGAGCTCCGGCACACGACCGCGGCGATGCGGGCGATGGCCACGACGGGGAGCACGAGCGGCACGACGAGCAAGACGCGGTGACTACGGCGACGGGCTAGGGACGCACGTGCGAGGGAGATAGAGAGGATAGGGGAGTTTTGCTCACCCCCGATGCAGGGGTTCGCCGGCGAGGCTCGACGGAGTCCGCCGGGGAGGAGGTCGGGGAGGCGAGCGTCAACGGTAGGCGGCGGGGCGTCCATCCAGCGGTGAGGTGGCGGGGCGTCCATCCAGAGGCGTGGTCGCGGGGCGTCGGAGTCGGCGAGGGAGAGTCGGGGACAGGCAGTCCGACGGGGAGGTACGGCAAACGGGAGGGAGGGCGCCGAGCCGCGTCGGGCAGCGCC
>NC_041387.1:218237945-218245852 GCF_002162155.2 Triticum dicoccoides | reverse complement strand
TTTGTCTCTTTTATTTTTTTTTGTTTATTTTCTCTTTTGTTTTATTTATTCTTTTAGTTCTTATTTGTTTTATTTTAGTTTCCAAAAATACAAAAGTGGCACCTAAAATAGTGTTACAATTCATGCCACTGCCACAAACCGTTTAGCACTGAAATAAAAATAGTTTTAAATTGTTTATTATTTTTTTAAAGCATTTGAATAATTGCTTTGCTGCTGTTTTATTCACCTCATATTATTTAAACATTTTATAAAGGTGTGGTTTCTCCACCATAATTATCTATGCAATATTTGGTTCACTCCGAACAATTTAGTTTTAATATTTGAAAACGTCTATTGTTTGCTTGATTTTGAATTAGAATTTGAATCGGTTCCGAACTAACACGAGATTAGCGACAGTAATCAAAGTGACGTGGCATCATTAGCAAAGAATTACTGTAGCTTAAATATCCGGGCGTCACAATTCTCCTCCACTACAAGAAATCTCGTCCCGAGATTTAAGAGGGGAGGTAAGGGCGAAGGGATTTGGTTGCGAAATTCTAACGAGTCTTCTCGGTCTTGGTTGCACTTCTCGAAGAGATCGATCCATTACATTGATGTCTTCATTACTCTGCTTCCAGCCATCATGATGAAGTTGTCGCCCTACCTTCAGGATCTTCACCGTACTTATGAAAGGGTGAGAAGGGAAAACTCTATGGGGACGGATTCTAACAAGATCGAGCATCAGACGATTAACTCAAGGGAAGAAGCATAAGTATCTCTCGAATTGAAACTTAAGAAGATATCGAGAGCAAAGTAAGAAGATACCATGAGAAGTTTCAAATGAATAGGCAATGGTTCGATGCCTAATCAGAAGGTGAAAGGGTTACAGGGCAATGCGAATAAGTATGGCGTCTGATACCAGAATAGATCAGTAGGAAGGTGGCCCGTGAATTACATACGTAGCCATGCGTGAGGATTGACTTTAGAAACAGGGGTGTACAGGAGAGTCGGTTTCGATCCTGTGGAACTGTGGGTTATGGGCCCACCATGTGGGTTAAAAGTAGGAAGGGCGTTGACATCTTGCATGGTCATGTAGGCAAGGCATGTCAGAGGTTAGTCTGTCGGTTATGTCGACAACAACATCGGTACCAAGGGAGAGGGACGAAGAGAACCATTTCCTGCTCGTTGAAACGAGGCGGGCCAATAGGCAAAGTTCTCGTCCATCGGTGGTTACCAGGATGTCATCAACAATAGTAACAGGGCCTTGCTAACAGAATTGTACATCGAGGGGTTTACATATGCAGGAGAATATTACTGCTTAGATTATATAGACTTCAAGAAAGGTTAAACCAAGCAATGGAAAGGAAAATACGATTATCAGATCTAAACAGGACAATGGAACACATATTTCAAGGGTATATCCTCCCAAGGACAAGCAGAGCATGATAACCATGACAGGATAGAAAGTAGAAAACTCTTTAGGTACGGGAGAGAATTTTCATGCCATTATCCATACAGCGGTGTTTGGATAATTGATAAGGGGAATTTAGCATTGTGCTTCCAATGCTCTTATTGAAAATAGGAGTACCACAGACATGCTTCGAGATAGCAATAACATGGTCATTGGGTAAAGATCAGACTTTGGATACACAAAGGATCCATCGGGAACAACTTATAGAGTAAGTCTTACAATTTCCTCATGGAAGAATAGATAACCTTGCTAAAAGAAAACTATAACAATAGGTCCTTCACCCAGGGGGGGGGTGCTAGGCATGACATCATGTTACCAGGTCATCAAAGGACCAACATCATAACTCTTGGAAAGTTGTCCCAACCATCATATCTGACCGAGATTCAGATCCGATTGGTGTCAAAATACCTCAGACTCAGGATGCCTGAGAGAAAAAGGTGTAATACAAATTGACGAGATGACATTGTAAAGTTCTCGGGAAATGAACTATGGAAGCGAGTTCCGAAACAAGAGTTCATCAGTAAACCAACGAGAGGATGAGGAGGTGGCTGATGGAATCAGCGGCAATTCATCGAGATTAACAAAAGATGGATTCCCACAATTATGTGAACAAGGAGATAACATTTGTCAGATCAAATGGTATAATGATGTATGCTCGAGGAAAACATACACAATTAAACATTGGTTGAAAGGTGCACCCGAAATATGGGCCGGGTTGCACGACCAATGTCAGGATGGTGATTCAATAATCAATAGTCTAAGAATGAACGGCCGACCATTAACTTCAAAGCAATAGGGTTGCTAGAAGTGCAGAATCCAAATAGCACCGTTCACTTGTTTGTACCCCGGTTGGAATCAACACGAGGACCAAGAAAGAATGGTGATGGTGAGAAGTATCATCATACCAAGAATTCTTAAGAGGTGGTGAAATTCCCACGACATCCTTGACATAAAGGATGGTAATACTCCAAGGTAAAGAAGAACAATTGCTGGATAGCAAGGAACTCAAGGTATAACACCAAACATGAACAAGCTTGTGTTGGTGGGAAGGCAATAAAGTGGTCGATGATAATACGATTCATCGAGGGCAAGGATGGTATTTCTCATCATGAATTCAATTGATAACCTGGATTTGCTCAGAATGTTGATGATCACGACACCTTTGTCACGAGAGTTCATGAAGATGTTATCGATCGGCGACGACATCAAGTCAAAGTAATGATGAAGTGAAAGGTTATTGGAACCAAGGGTACAACACAAACTCGAAACCAAGCTTGTTGTTCAAGGCGAAATGATATGATAATGAGGATCAACGTAAGGTTAGTTCATCGTCGAAAATTGTGCTCCGAGAAGAAGGACCGGGTAGCACAGTTAAAATCATCACTACAATGATAGAACCAAACAGGCTAGGAATGGCGTGATCGGGTACAAACTCGTACTTATAGAAGCTTACTGAAGAGTTGTTGAACCGTAGTGCGGACTCGGTTCAGTTATCGGTGTCTTTGAGTGTTTAATAACTCAGAGCCCGTGAAAAATTGGAATAAGTGGGAAGGTAGCACTTGATGAAGAACTCATAAGAAGTTATGCAGTTCCATGATAATCTCGAGATACCAGGGGGGTAATACTCGACACAAGATCAAAGTAAAGGTTGGACTGGTGTATTGGTCCATAGAAGACAATTGTTTTAACTTGTACAAGAAATGGAATCAAAGAAAAACAATCATGGTCGGAACCACGGTTGCAAGGGATCAATTCACAGATACCATAGGTTAGTTATCAAGGAAATAGTTATTATTACAAGAAGCTTCCATGATAGGATATACATCGCGTCCATGGGCATGAACACAAAGTTCAAGGTCGACTCCCACTTCCTCAATGCATAATCTTCCATTCACCTCTCGTATTTCGAAGACGACATTAGTTGTTGAAAGTTTTACCTGGTGCAATACCAGATAAGTATGACTCGTGAAATCTTTCGGGTTCACACCGATGAGGGAAGGCGTTGGTTCAATCCCATCAGGGCTTCTTAGGAGTATATACCACACATTTCGAGAATAAATAACGCAAACTCGATAGTAGAGTATGCTTTAGAAAGCAAAGGATACAATTTACCAAAGGCATTATGTATCCGAGGAAAGGCTCACAAGCATATTGAATATGAAGGACGTTATCGGATAAAATCCGACAAAAGGTTCTAGTGGTCCACAAGGGATCTGATGTGAGCATCGGTACTCAACCAAAGGAAGAAAGAATGCAAGGAGGTCAGATTATAGAAACAACTGTCTAACTCAAAGCTCAATTGCAAAGGAATTAAGATTTCCAAATCCAGGGATCAGAAGCAATGTTCTGATTAGGGATGGATAAGTTGAATAGCCTTAGGGGTATAATTCGACGGCAATTGGATTGGTTGAGAACCAGCTCATGTTTAAAATGACGTCTGAGCCGGAAAGATAATTTAAAAGGATCAACTGATGATTGCATGCATTCGCACTCATGTTGAATCAAAAGGATCAAAATGACAGTGCCTATGGATACTAACGAATATTGCCAGACATATGGAAAGCATCCATCATGCAAGCAGACAAGTATTGCAGAGCAATAAGCTACTAAGGATTTTTGGAGGATCGAATAGTATTTCGAAGACCATTGTGAAACACATGAGCAACTGGGGGATGAGCGGATACTCGATAAGTGCGAGAATTATCCATAGGGGTATTCAGGTGAGAAAGAACAGCAAGGCAGCAAGCTCAAAGGATTATCGAAACAACGACGAGTGTTTCGGGGTATCTTGTAATAACAAGACCAACCGGGGATTAATGTAAGAATAACAACTGCAAGTAGTTATCCATAAGGGTTGACGGTGGAAGGGGAATTGCAAACGCGATGAACACAAGTTCTCGGGTTAACAGCGGAGAGTATCTTCAGGGTCTTCATGTGTAGCAGACGATCATCAGTAATAAGGGGCTCTCCGGGTGAAAGTGATAATGAGATCCTAATGTTAGATTTAGCAAAATTCATTTAACCCGAATAGAAGAGATGTCAGAGTCCCAGAGAATAGGTCGAGAAATAAAAGATTCTAGTACCACCCAATGGCGACGTGTGCCCGTAAGACACACAACCATGTTAGTAAAAGTTTTGTAAAGTCTAGACTCGACTTCGGCCAAGGAGTTGGAAGGGGGATTCCTACAGGCAGTCGGCTCTGATACCAACTTGTGACGCCCCCGATTCAATCGTACACTAATCATGCATGCAAATGTGTACGATCAAGATCAGGGACTCACGGGAAGATATCACAACACAACTCTAAAACATAAATAAGTCATACAAGCATCATAATACAAGCCAGGGGCCTCGAGGGCTCGAATACAAGTGCTCGATCATAGACGAGTCAGCGGAAGCAACAATATCTGAGTACAGACATAAGTTAAACAAGTTTGCCTTAAGAAGGCTAGCACAAATTGGGATACAGATCGAAAGAGGCGCAGGCCTCCTGCCTGGGATCCTCCTAAACTACTCATGGTCGTCGCCAGCAGCCTGCACGTAGCAGTAGGCACCTCCAGTGTAGTAGGAATCATCGTCGACGGTGGCGTCTGGCTCCAGGGCTCCATCATCTGGTTGCGACAACCAGGTAGAAGGGAAAGGGGAAAAGAGGGAGAAAAGCAACCGTGAGTACTCATCCAAAGTACTCGCAAGCAAGGAGCTACACTACATATGCATGGGTATATGTGTAAAGGGCCATATCGGTGGACTGAACTGCAGAATGCCAGAATAAAAGGGGGATAGCTAATCCTGTCGAAGACTACGCTTCTGGCAGCCTCCGTCTTGCAGCATGTAGAAGAGAGTAGATTGAAGTCCTCCAAGTAGCATCTCCAAGTAGCATCTCCAAGTAGCATCTCCAAGTAGCATCTCCAAGTAGCATCTCCAAGTAGCATCTCCAAGTAGCATCTCCAAGTAGCATCTCCAGTCGCATCGCATAGCATAATCCTACCCGGCGATCCTCCCCTCGTCGCCCTGTGGAAAAGCAATCACCGGGTTGTCTGTCGAACTTGGAAGGGTGTGTTTTATTAAGTATCCGATTCTAGTTGTCATAAGGTCAAGGTACAACTCCAAGTCGTCCTGTTATCGAAGATCACGGCTATTCGAATAGATTAACTTCCCTGCAGGGGTGCACCAACTTACCCAACACGCTCGATCCCATTTGGCCGGACACACTTTCCTGGGTCATGCCCGGCCTCGGAAGATCAACACGTCGCAGCCCCACCTAGACACAACAGAGAGGTCAGCACGCCGGTCTAAACCCTATGCACGCAGGGGTCTGGGCCCATCGCCCTTAGCACACCTGCACGTTGCGTGGGCGGCCGGAAGCAGAACTAGCCCCCTTAATACAAGAGCAGGCTTACGTTCCAATTCGGCACGCGCCGCTCAGTCGCTGACGTCACGAAGTGCTTCGGCTGATACCACGACGTCGGGATACCCATAACTACTCCCGCGTAGATGTTTAGTGCGTATAGGCTCGTGGCCAACTCAGATCAAATACCAAGATCTCGTTAAGCGTGTTAAATATCCGCGAACGCCGAACAGGGCCAGGCCCACCTCTCTCCTAGGCGGTCTCAACCTGCCCTGTCGCTCCGCCACAAAGATCCACTCGCGGGTGCTCCACCAGCCGACCCGTATTTGGTCACCACATGTATCATATATACCCGTGATCACCTCCCGAGTGATCACGGCCCGATAGTATAGCACAACAGACGGACAAGAATGTAGGGCCACAGATGAAAATACTAGCATCCTATACTAAGCATATAGGATTGCAGGTAAAGGTAACAACAATAGTAACAAGGACATGCTATGCATCAGGATAGGTATAACAGAAAGTAGTAACATGCTACACTACTCTAATGCAAGCAGCATAGAGTAGAATAGGCGATATCTGGTGATCAAGGGGGGGGGGCTTGCCTGGTTGCTCTGGCAAGAGAGAAGGGTCGTCAACAACGTAGTCGATCGGGGCACCCAGCAGCGGCGCCGGTCTCGATGTCTACCGAAAAGAAGTAACGGAGGGGGAACACAATAAATAACAGAGCAATTAAAGCATCACAAAGCGTAACATGGCAATACGTGGTGCTAGAGGTGACCTAACGCAGTAGGAGGTGATACCGGTGAAGGGGGGAAACATCCGGGAAAGTATCCCCGGTGTTTCGCGTTTTCGGGCAAAGGAGCCGGAGGGGGAAGTTGCGAGTTCGATAGGTTAGGGGTGTGTGGCAGACGAACGGGCTGCGTATCCAGAATCGTCTCGTCGTTCTGAGCAACTTTCATGTACAAGGTTTTTCCATCCGAGCTACGGTTTATTTTATATTAATTTTAAAAGATTTAATTCATTTTTAGGATTTATTTTATTTATTTAAATTCAACGTTATCCAGAAGAGTGCACGCTGACGTCAGCAGTCAACAGAGGCGTTGACTGGTCAACTGACGTGTGGGTCCCGTTCGTCATTGACTGATTAGTCTAATTAGGGTTTAATTAAACTATCTACTTAATTAGATTAATTAAACAAGATTAATTAACTTAATTAATTCATTATTTTAATTATTAATTAATTAATTATTCATATATTTATTTATATTTCATTTAAAAAAACGTTTTGGAGTGGGGCCCCATTGTCATAGGGCCACTGGGCCTTACCGGGTTCGGGTGCTGCGGTTGCCGCGGGTGCGAGCGCAAGAGCGACGACGGGCAGGTGCCCGTTAACGGGCGAACCCGGGCGGCCACTGCGGGCGCGCGTGCCAGTGCCGGTGAGGCGGGCTGGGCGCCGGCTGCAGGTGAGAGGGGAGGCAGGCCATGGCAGGGCAGGGAGCTAGCGGCAGAGGGCAGCGGGGAGGCGCGAGCGAGCACACGACGATGCAGGGAACAAGGGGCGTGCGCGGGCACAGGAGGGAGGGCGCGTGCTGCCTGGAGCGCGAGCTCTGGCACACGGCCGCGGCGATGCGGGCGATGGCCACAACGGGGAGCACGAGCGGCACGACAAGCAAGACGCGGTGACTACGACGACGGGCTAGGGATGCACGTGCGAGGGAGACAGAGAGGATAGGGGAATTTCGCTCACCCCTGATGCAGGGGCTCGACGGAGTCCGCCGGGGAGGAGGTCGGGGAGGCGAGCGTCGATGGTAGGCGGTGGGGCGTCCATCCAACGATGAGGTGGCGGGGCGTCCATCCAGAGGCGTGGTCGCGGGGCGTCGGAGTTGGCGAGGGAGAGTCGGGGACGGGCAGTCCGACGGGGAGGTACGGCAAACGGGAGGGAGGGTGCCGGGTGGCGTCGGGCAGCGCCAGGCGGGGAGATCGGGTCGATCTCGATCTGGATCACGGGAGGGGAGAGGAACGAGCGAGAGAGAGAGTGGGAGTCATGGGGTAGTGGGGGAGAGGGGCTATGGTTTCTGGCGCCCGAGGGGATTAGTAGCGGGC